>NW_028261383.1:91995994-92253494 GCF_051295495.1 Thamnophis sirtalis | reverse complement strand
AATACCTAAAGGGCTACCTCGCTATTTGGAAATTCTAAATTTATCGGACTTGAACATTCTGTTTCTACAAAAAAAAATCCTACTTGGAACAGGTTATATCCTCCGATGTTATCTTAACAGTTCCTAGGTCCTTGGTTAGAACTCAAGCTGTTGAGTTACCAACCAGCCCCAAAGGCTGTGAATCTCACCAAAGATTAACAACAACAAAAACAACAACAACAACAACAACAGCAGCAGCAGCAGATACATAATGTCTGAGGATCCACCTCTAGCAAGGGAAGATTTTCCACTTTGGTATAAATGCATTTCTTCACTTTTTGCTGAAACCATCTGAGCAAAATGTCCAAAATGTGAATGTTATTGTCCTCGAAAGAGGGCAGGGTGAATGATCTCAAGAAGGTTATTGGAATGGTCTTGAAAAACTGTAGATTATTATTCAAAAGGCTTTGAAATAGCATATTTTTACATACAATACTCAGGAACTGAATTCCACTTTACTAAGTTCCAATAACATAATACATTATTTCTAAATGAGTTTCATGGTTTAGGATTGGGAGCAGAAGACTTCCTCATCCACCAAAATTCACATTTCCTTGAGGTTAATATATCAGACACCATATGCTAGTAGTGAGAGTTCAAAAATAGATTTGGATATTGTTTATCATGTATATTGCTTCCATCTATCCTTCATATTTAAACATTTCCCACTTTTCCCACTCCCACAATCTACAGCTAGGATAGGTGTCCATGAAGATAGATGGGCCTTACTCTTTGTCTTCATTAAAATCCTGATCCAGGGATTGGTTGGCTGCAATGCATCTAAATTTGCATTGGAAAAAAAGATTGACAGCAATGCACGCTTAACTTTTCATCTGAATTCATTTTGCCTATTTCCATCTTTGAAAAGCTTTGCAATACTGCAACTGGTGCAGAATCATGTAGTTTGACTGTTGATACAATTATAGAGAACATGGCGTGTCATTGCAATAGTTTGCTTCCAGGCACAGTTCAAAAGTACTGTTCCTGATCTCCTAAGTCCATTGTTGCTGAAGGCCAGGCTTTTTGAAAACCCAAATTCTTCTGAATAAAATTAAGATAATTTAATTAAAGAAAGTTAATATATATAGGATAGGATAGGGTAAGGTATCAAAAGAATCGCTTTTGCTGTTTCTTCAGCCAAAGATGCACTTGCTAGAGACACACCTGTTGTTCACAGGTCTCTGAATCTTCTTGCCAAGAGGAATCATTTCTTTTGTTCCTGACAGAAAATATATTTTTATATTTTTTTTAATACTATAATTTTATACATACAAGTTTTGCTGCTAAATCTAACATGCTGTTTGATTTTATCAATGCATGTTAAGGAGTTTTTATTAGATACAGTTTGATAGAGATTTAATATCTTACTTATAATTTGGTTAGTATATCTTTATGAATATAAACACTACTTTTACAACAAAAGAAGGGATAGTAATATATGCAAAATTTTCATCAAGGGTCTGGCAGTATATAAACAATACGCAATGATAATAAAGTGTGGATAATTGTTGTGGCAATTCTAGGAGAGAGTAGGATAGAAGTAAATAAAATTGGAGAAGATCAGAGAGCATCAAGATCTGAAAATTGCAGTTTGAAAAATTATGACATAAAATGTCTGGGTGACACACCAAAAATCTTAGATGACACTTAGAAAAAAAATGCATTAATAAAATTTCCCTATGTCAATTATCAAAAGTCACAATACTTAGATCCATACCTATACTATGTTGATACATTACAACATCCCAAGTTCTTAGGAAGGACTTGATGTGTAAGAAGCCAACATCAGCTAAAGAACTGGCAGTATAATTTTTCATTATTGGTAATACAATTTGTTTCTTAACCTGGGACACATATATTCTCCTTCATTCTTTAATTTGTTTATTAACGTAATTATTATAAATATGGAACAGGGGCAAGTACTATTAAATTTCCACAATAATCCCTTATTTTTCCTTTTTATTTGCATCTTAAATTAGCTGAGCAGTCTATTCAAACAGAAATTGCTATTTAGTATATACAAATCATTAATAATACTTTAATTAATTTTATATGTATAAGGGTTTAATACAAGAGACACTAAAAATAATACCCTATTTGGAGTAAAGGCTGAAGGGGATAAACATGGAGTAGGAAAATGTCCTTAGTACTAATAACAATTCAAGCTTTCATAGTACTAGAATTCATTTTTTGGGGAAAGGTTTTATTAAATTCTTTCTTCAGTTTTTAGTATCCCTATTTCACTTGGGGAAAGTGCTAAATATGCAACCTTGTAAAATAGCAATTTTAACAGGGATAGGATGAATTCCAATCACAGAATAAATTATAAATTTGAAAGAGTTTATATCATGTTTTCAGATTATCTTTTTAAAAGAGTTGAAGCTAATTTGGAAATGATTAATATATTAAATTCTTTCTGCAAACCTGCAACCATTATTAATTAAATACCTTAGTGACTAATATTTTGAAGACATTTGTGCCTCTCAGTGTTCATATAATCAAATGGAGGGAAAACTTGATTTTACCAAGCTGTTCTGAGGAAAAATAAAAGGAAAATACTCTGGCTGGGATCTTAAGAATGGCAAGTTAATATTGTGATGGCCCATTTTAGGCAGCATATTTCAGCTTAACTAAATATTTTATACCTTGCTGGCCCAATTTTCAGCAAATTAATCAATAACAAGTAAATTCCAAGGATGGAGGTATCTACATAGACTACCAATTATTAGTGGTACCTGTCTATCCAATAAATGCTATCTACCTTCCTCTGTCCTTGTTCCTGGAGATTGTTGCCATATGGGAATAAAAGGTATTGTCTATATGCAGACTTTTCTGTCATTGTTCCATTCTTTGTCCCAATGGTGCTTTTTCAGGAGGCAATTGGACTTTTGTTTTCTTTGAAGATGTTTTGCTTCTCATCCAAGAAGCTTCTTCAACTCTGGCAGGATAGTGGGGAATGGAAGGATTTGTATTCCTTGCAGACAGCTGATCATTTGCATCCTTTTGGAGGGTCATTGAAGCACTTGGAGGTTTAGCTGTGTTCTCAGGTCATCTGAGTAGTGTTCCTGGTTCCTGTAGTCTGCTTTTTTTCCTGGAAATTCATTCAAAGGTGTTCATCCCAAATTGTGTGGCTAAAAATCTCTAGGGATTCTCAGTCATCAGGTCATGGTTGTCCCAATGGTGCTTTTTCAGGAGATAAGTGGACTTCCTTGGATTTTCTTTTCTTTTTTTGCTCCATTCTTTGGTTTCCGCCAAGATCATATTAGTGGGACTTCTAATAGAGTCCAGGAAATATAAGCTACACCCCACTTTGGTTGTTCTCAATTTTTTTAGCTTTTTTATTTTTATCTTGTTTGCTATAATTGAGATTGTGAGCCACTTAGACTCACACAATAATATAACCCAAAGGAATAACTAATAAAAATGTTCATAAAAGGAAAAGGGAAGTTCCATATTTTCAAAAAGAATTATCCCCAAGTTTTCTATAAGTAAAATTTATGGACAATATGAAAACAAAGTCTGAATTCATTGGAAGGCAAAACAAGCATATAACAGAGGAGAAAACCTTGCTGCATCTTGGGATTAAACTGAGCATCCAGGAGGCAGAGGGTTGAAGGTGACCCTAGTCTCAAGTGACACAATATCTTTTAAATCTCATATGATGCTATCCAAGTGAAAAATTGTTATTGGACCCTTAGGACCTATGCTCCCATTCATTTGAATTCATTACCTGATTATATTATTATACATTAACCCTATTAATATTCATTATTTCTCATTTGACTTAAGTAGGTGCTTATGTCATTGGAATTTCATTAAAATTATCATTGTCTATTATTTGTAGGTATTTTTTGGATTTTTTGTTTTGTTTTTTGTTTATTCTAGAGATCACATCATAATATTTAACTTGATGCCTTCCGGATGTATTGGGATTATTGCTTACAAAATCTCCAGATAGTACAACAAACACCCTCTCTCTCTCTCTCTCTCTCTCTCTCTCTCTCTCTCTCTCTCTCTCTCTCTCTCTCTCTCTCTCTCTCTCTCCCTCCCTCCCTCCCTCCCGCCCTCCCTCCCTCCCTCTCCCCCTCCCTCCCTTCCTCCTTCTCTCTCCCCCTCCCCCCCCTCTCTCTCTCTCTCTCTCACACACACACACACACACACACACACATTTACAGGGTGAAAACGATTAACATGCCTATATTGGTTAAGGTGTAGGCAACAATCTGTAATTTTGCCCTTATTCTAGATCAAGAATTTAAATATACACAGAGGAGAAAGGAAATCAGTACATACAAGGAGGGACAAATCAAACTCTGTGCAACTGTCTTCAAGTGATAGGAGTGGCATTAAATGTTGGGTTAGTTCAGACCAAGGAATCGTACAAAAGAGAGGTGGAGTTTCTCATTTCAAGCTTTCTGCAATGTGCGCATGATAGTAAAGCAAGATAAGGAAGTCTTAATTTTTGTGACTTCCCATTCAGAAGGCTTGATCAGCAAAAATTGGGTTAGTGTCAAAGTAGGCTTATGGTTTGGGGTTATGGGGGCTCAGCAATAAATGTTTTCTTTTCCCGAAAACTCAAATGCCTTCTCCAGAACTAGCAGGAAAAAGTCAAGGACATGCTTCAAACAGATAAGTTGTTTTCATTGCAGATAAAAGAAGCCTGATAGCAGCCTCAGGGTTTAAATCTTCTCTGGGTTTTTTTCTCCTGTACTTATGCAGTAACAATCTTCTTGACACTTGTTTGTCATCCTTGAAAACAAAATCTTCCTTGTCTTTTGAAAAAGGTACTGTATGATCTCAGGGTCTTTGTTTCACCCTCCCCAAATTCAGCCCCCAGAAATTGCTTAAGGTCTTTTCCAACAGTTTGTTGTTTTTCAAGGGAATGTTCATAATGTAATGGGATTCCTAGAAAAATAATACTTGGGAGGGGCCAAATATTACAAAGCTGATGGTACAATGTTGAGTTGTCTATATTAATATCAAATGATTTGATGTAATAAACATTTTCTCTTCTTTTTTTAATGCAAGTGATCTTATTTCATTACTTCTTAATCTGTCACTTCCTGGTGCTTTCATTTTTCAGCATCTATCCTTCCCCTTTTCCGTTAATAAGTCTACAATTGCCTGCTTAGCATTCTGCCAAAACTCATCAAGAGTTCAACCCACAGATTTTCAATTTAGTCATTTTCTATCAGCTTAATTTGACCAATGAACCACGAATGACATTATTTATGGGCACAGTACAGTCTGTTTCAGGCTCACTAATGCTTGTCTAAATTTAACCTAAAGATTCATTAGAGTGCTTTAAAAATGGATTAATACAGCTTTATTTGGTTAAATGCTATTTTTTAAAGACAAATAATCTACTCTGAATCCTAGGCAAACAAAGACAGTGTATTTCTTACTTAAGAGAAAAAGAGCAGAAGGAAAACAAAGATGAATACAAACTGTGTCAAATAAATCAAAATTACATACTCTTTCAACCTCTTGGCCTCTGAAGTAGGGGATTACAATTATGTCTTTTGACCATTTGCAGCTATGACCCTGAGTACAACATAGACAAACCACAAACTCCTACTTGTTATAAGAAGTAGGAGCAGAAGGCAAAATGCCAGAAACCCAAGTTTGGGGCTGCCTATAAGTTAAAATCCAATTTTCAATAATGAATTAATTGCAGACTGAAAAAGGAACTTTATGAGGGATCCTTTCTCAGAGAAATGCAACTGATGAGGTATTCTTGAAGACTTTATATGCTGTTGCAGCCTAAGCAATACCCAAGCCAACTTCTCCACAATGTTCTGTTATGAGGAATGAATCTTAGGAATGAGGTGTTTGGTCTTGGTGGGACCGCAGGCAGCAGGGGTACCATGGGAAGAAGAATCACAAAAGTCAAAATGAAGTACTGTGCAGTTGAAGCTCAACCCCTTTTTTGAGCAGATGCTTTCAGTGGGCAAGGCCCTGGTTTTAATGTAAGATTTAAAAATCATATATTTAGAACCAGAAATGAATATTTTTTATCGGATACTTATGAGCATGCAAACAACAACCTGCAAACAACCTGCAAAAGGATAACCTTTTTAAAGAATCTGACAGAGTCCCCTGGGATCTTAGTAAAGGAAAGAGCAAGATGCTAACATTAGATGGACAGAAAACTGGTTGAACTTCTGAGTGGTTCCACATTGAGCTGAAAAAAGTGATAAACTTTTTAAACTTAAAAGTTTTAAACTTAAAAGACAAATGATAAACAGCACGGATCCATTTTAGACCTTGTGCTGCCCAATGCATTTAGATTATTTGGATGAAGGACTGGAAAATAAGATTATCAATAGAATAGAAAAAGCATTAGATAGGGCATTTGGGGAGGATGGCATATTGAAGACAGTTGTATGAGAAAACAAGTAAAGTTTTTAGGCATTCATAAGGATCTCATCTACCAATCTAGTTAAGAGAGGATGCAAGATCACCCAAGCTATTTACAGTTGCTTCTTACAAAGAGACTGCATGACAGCAGTTTCTGGAGATGGGGGAAATCAAGAGATGAGGAAATTTGCCATAATTACTCAAGCCACAAAAAAGAAGCCTTTTCAAAGGACATTAAGTTTGCACACTTCCCTTGTTAATCATCTTCATAAATTGCCTATTAACTGCAGCAAAGAAGTAAGGCACTTACAAAGGGGTAAAATTGCAAACACTGGTTGAGTGCCTTTGTATAAAAAAATAAAAATCTATTTCTACAATTTTTCAGAATTTAAAATAAACAGCAAAATTCAAGCCAAGGTGTTTGGCTTCAGAAAATTTTAAATTAATGAGGAGGTCAGAAACCATTGGAATATTAGTTTTTCAATATTAAAACTTTGAAATTATTTTAAAAGAATAAATTTATGTTTGATGGAAAGGAAAATTGTTTTTGATATTGGGAATATAATATGATAAGTAATTTATAATGGCACTTAAAGGTGTCTTTGAGGAACTATGAATCAATTACGTCAACTACATTGTGTCTTCTTGGAAACAGGTTGTGTCCAGAGCAAGGATAATGCAACAAATTCCACTTGAGAATAACATAAGACTCTGTAAGAGAATTGACAACCTTGAAAGCAATTGGATTCTGCTTTATTCACAATTCCTTTTTGCTTGATTCCCAAAAGAAGCTGTTTAAAGTATTGCATAAATTTGAAACAAGGTTCAACAACTATTTAAATGAATTATAGAGAAAGATTGTTCTGTATAAAAAGGAATGCAAAGTTGGTCTATTTTACCAAGGTTAAATGGGATGTGTTATTATGCTGGTTGACTCCATTTGAATTTACTTATACCTTAACTTGAAAAATACTGGATCTGTTAGTATTTACTATGAGTTTAATATGAGCCACTATATTTAAACAGAGAGCAAACCCCCTTTTATCACTGAAGATGATAACGGGGTAGGTAATAAAATGTCTCAAGTTTATAAAATGCAATACAATACAATACAATAGCAGAGTTGGAAGGGACCTTGGAGGTCTTCTAGTCCAACCCCCTGCCTAGGCAGAAAACCTTATACCATTTCAGATAAATGGCTATCCAACATCTTCTTAAAGACTCCCAGTGTTGGGGCATTCACAACTTCTGGAGGCAAGCTGTTCCACTGATTAATTGTTGTAACTGTCAGGAAATTTATCCTCAGTTCTAAGTTGCTTCTCTTCTTGATTGGTTTCCACCGATTGCTTCTTGTTCTATCCTCAGGTGCCTTGGAAAATAGTTTGACTCCCTCTTCTTTGTTGGCTTTTTTGGCAGCCGCTGCACACTGCTGGCTCTTATTTAAATGATTGTCCACTAGGACTCCAAGATCCCTCTCACAATTACTACTATTGAGCAAGATACCACCTATACTGTACCTATGCATTTCATATTTTTTTTGCCTAAATGTAGAACCTTACCTTAAATGTCTGCAAGAAAACAACCAAGCTAACCAAGTTCAGAGAGCACTAAGGATCCAGAGTTCAATACTCAACTACAAATATTCTCTTCTTGGGACTGTATAGAGATATGATTGCTATCTTCAAGTATCTGAAGGGCTGCCATATAGGGACAAAATAGATTTGTCCAAAGATAAAGAATAAAAATAAAATGAAAGATAGAGATAAAAAATATGTGAAGTGTTAATACCATTTTATATTGCCTTGATAAGACCACACTTGGAATATTGCATTCAGTTTTGGTTGCCACAATATAAAAAAGATGTTGAGACTGTAGAAAAATTGCAGAGAAGAGCAACAAAGATGATTAGGGGATAAGACACTAAAACATATGATGAACAGTTGCAGGAATTGGGTATGTCTACTTTAATGAAAATAAGGATTAGGGGTAATATGATATCTAAGGGGCTGCCACAAAGAAGAGGGGTTAACTTATTCTCCAAACACCTGAAGGCAGGACAAGAAACATTGGATGGAAATTAATTAATTCTATTATATTCTAATCAAGGGAAAAAAAGCAAATTTCTAGAGAAATTTCGTGAACAATTCATAACAATTAATTAGTGGAACGACTTTCCTCCAAAAATTGTGGGTACTCTAACATTGGAGATTTTTAAGAAGAGGCAGGATAACTATTCATCTGAAATGGTATAGGGTTTCCTGCTTGAACAGGGGAAGGACTAGAAGACCTCCAAGGTCTCTTCCAATTCTGCTATAAGACAAAAAACAGGGTTGTTTCTTAAAATGAGAAGGTTTCAATGAGAATAATTTCCTAATGGTAGAAATTGTTCAATGTTGGAATAGTCTGCTTTGAAAAGTGATGGACTGTCCTTTGTGAAAAACATTTAAAGCAAATTTGTCTGTCCACCCACCCACCCATCCACCCATCAAGGGCTCATCTTCTCCTTTCAGTTTATTCCCTTGTGGTGTTCAGGAAACAAAATGCCAATGACTGTGTTTGCTCCATTACATACATCACACAGGGCAGTAAAGAAGACGATGAACTAGTCCTAATCGCTGGAAACCAGACACATTCCAGTATATGTTGCCAGTATATGACCTCTCTTGCGAATGACTTAAGCTATGCATGAACTTTGTAATGCATAACCTACAAATGCAAGCCATGTTGTAGCCCAGAATAGAATACACCTTTGTATTCCTAAAGACATTTCTAGCAAGGATTGCAATTTTCTTTAAAAGGGGGACATATATTTAATTACTCATGATAGTTTTGTTCTTGTAAGCCTGTCATAACTTTATTAGTATAATGGTCAGATGAAAAACCTATTAAATACATTATGTGGCTAGGATGACAGTTTGGATTGTTGTCCTGCTAATATATTTGACCTCTATCTCCCATCTTTTGATTATCATGCAACCTAACTGAGTAATTACTAGCAACCATTAGTTAAAATCAACTATCAGAGATTAATTAACTTCAGAAGCAAATGAGGATATTAAATTTATTGTGAAATTGCATTTTTGACAAATGAGTTGAATGCAAAATGGATTACTTAAGAGGTAATTTATATTTTTCCATTGATAAAACAAGAACTCTTTGGGATTCTTCAGTATTTTAAAGATACAAAATGAAAATGCTAGGAATGTTGAACTTTTGAATTATTTTCTATTTCCATTCTTTCTGTTTCCTAATTCATTTTGTTAGAATTGCAAGAAGTCTAAACTATGCCTCCTGTGTGCTTTCAATCACTTTCATTTTCCAACTATGAAAAGATTGAAAACAACTTAGCAACTGGGTGATTTTCATATTTCATAGTAGTTTTATTGTATATATTTAATATAGTGTTATGTATTTTTTACTGTAAGCTATGAAATCCCAGTAAAATTAGACATTACCAAGTGGAACAACAGGAATATGAATGCACCTAGAGTAGAATATTTTCGGTCTGACAATACTCAATGTTTCTAGAATATTGTTAAAAGTCAATTGCCATTCTACTTATAGCTTTTAGTAGAAAAACCATGTGAATGATTTATTGACTGTAGGGACGGTTTATCTAGAAGTGCCCCTGGAATTTTAAGCAGCAAGTTCCAATTGTCAAAGCCTGCTATGATGCATTCTGAGGCTCAGGAACCATAAAAGATTTGAAGTAGGGCCCTCCCTGATGACCCAACATAAGGGGAGATTTAGAAGGGATTAGTAATGTCCTTGAGGTGTCCTCTTACCTGCATCTATTTAAAATTGTATACATTGAGTTAAAACCAAAAACTAACTGAATGGAGAGAAGCTATTGACAAAATGGAAATGGAACTAAGTACTGACGTATCACTGAAGCATATGAAATGTTTGTCATATGTAAAAGCTACATTTCATCACTGTTGAAATGACTAGAATACCTGGCAATGGAAATCTAAAGATATGAGGAGTTATAAAACAGCATATTCAGGAAGACCGTCAAAAAACAAGAGTCGGAAACACAAGAGGACAAAAAAAGAATACCATATAAATCCAGTGAAAGATAACATTCTTCTAGAATACAGTTATGTCTTTTGAAGATAACAATATTCTTTATCACGTGTTCCTTCCCAATTCCTACAGTTTCTCATAATGTTGAAGGCCATTAATTTAGATTGGCTATAAGCACACAGACGTATCAGTTACCCATGAAGAAGTATCAGCAGCTACTATATCAGAAGTTAGAGCTGCAGTGGGGAAATTTAGATTGTCTCCAACAGAAGATATTCTAGTAATATAAAGCTTCCCCTGAAGCGTGTTCCAGACATTTTTGATAATATTCTTTCAGATAGTCCCATTATTCACTAATAGGATTGGGACTATCTGTACTTCAGGAAGACAGTTTTCATAGAAGAAGTACCACCCCTGTATAAAAGGGAATATGATATTTTCCCCTATGGATGGGGAGAAAAGAGTAGTTAGTATCCAGGTATATCCTTGATATACAAGAACAAGAACTAGAATAGCAGTGAATCTGGTAAAAATAATATATTTGGGCCTTTTAAACGTGCAGTCACTCTTTTCCTTTAAATGAGAGTGACCAACTATCTTTATGATGCCTTCCAGTGACAGCCAGCCAATAATATCACCAAACCATTACTATGGGATGGATGAACTTGCATTCTGTCATCTTAAACATATTTTCGAATTCTCAAGATTATTGTTTTAATTTTCATTTTTTTAAAAATCTGCTTGCCTTTGTTTGGATTTTTTGAATAACAAAAATGTAAATGTAATTTCTTACTGGTGCTTCTGAAGTAAATAGAAAGAAAAATTAGAATAATTTATGGTGTGCTTGGATCTCTTCCATGGACTTTTCCAAGAGAGTTCTTTCATCTTGTGACCTTTTCCTGTGATCTCCTACAAAGTTTCCTTGAGATTGATTTAGCATGGACACGATGTGTCAGTTTTACCCATGGGAAAAGAAGGAACATTTTATCATGGTTGGTCGATGCATAAGAAAACTGGAAAATTCTGGATTCTGAAAAGTAACTCATTATTGAGAGATATGCATTACAGACTGGCTCAATAGCATCTGCCATTTGTTATCCTTGTGATCCCTTATTAGTCCTCATTAAAATAGCAATCTTTGGAAGTAAGGGGTACTGAAAACTAGAAAATTCTATCTAAATATACCACCAATTCATAGCTTCTTTTGGTACAACAAAGTATGCCTATGTGAAAAGCTGTTAAAAAGAGCAACATGCTGAGTGCATAAATATGATAATATAATATTTTGACAGGATACAATCTTTGTAAAATTATAGTGACATCTGTAGCCACATATAATAAAATGGTTATGATACTGCATTAAGACATAGTATGCCTAACTTCAAAGTCAAAGTCTGTTTAATAGTTTGACAATGTTTAACTTTGTGAATAGAAATTTTGTGTTATTGGGGAATATTCTCATTAAAATTTTCATCATCTATTCTCAAGTGGTGAAGGTGTAACCTTTCCCCAAAGCTATAGTAATTTATAGTCAGGATTCATACGTAGGTTTGCTAGAAACATGACACCCTAAAGCAAAATAAAATAGGACCTTTGGGATTAATGTTGGCTCAATTTTCTTTGAAGTGTAAATCAAATCTATTGCGTATCATTTTTGTGGGAAATCCATACTGTAGCTGTATTTTAGAAAATATTTCAGTATACTTTCAAATATATTGTCACCTATTGTGAACTAGTAGGATGCAGTAAAAAAAATGCAGAAAATTGCAAAAAGCAGTTTTCTAATGAAAAACTATGCCCATCTTTTTCTGGCAAAGCCTTTGATACTTCAACAACTAAAAAGGTTACCAAAAATTAGCAAATTATTATTTTGCATTTTTTACATTTTACAAAAAAAAATCATATTTCTTTCAATGTAACATGATTAGTTATATGACATTGATAAATGTTCTAAATAATAGGCTATGGAATTATGGCAGATGTAATTATAATAGAAACTGATGTAAATTTAAATAGTTTCTACAGTTATGTTTGTAATTACTTTACTATTTCTAAACCCGTGGCATTCCAGTTGTTTAATTAAAAATAAATGAATTACAGAACAGGATATAATCAGATGAATTTTATACTTGTGCCATATATCTAAACTCAATTTTTTGTTTGATCGAAAGCCTCTTCATTGAATGAAATGTCATTCTTAAAAGGCTAGAGTTTTAATTTAATAATTTGAACCTCTGGTGGAGAATCATGTGTAGGGCCTGTAATTTAGCATTTGGCATGTCTTGATTTTTTTTTTGCTTCTCAAATGAGCAATACCTCTAAACCAGTATTTCTCAATCTTAGCAACTTTAAGATATATGAACTTTAGCTCCCTGAAATCTGACAGGGAAATTGTGAAAGTTGAAGTCCATATATCTTAACGTTGCTGAGGTTGAAAAACCTGCTTTAGAGTTTTGCAACATAGGAGCAGGCAACCTGCAGACTACAGAGTTGTGAATTCCTGTTGGTTGTTTTATATGTTATGAGAAGTGTGTTTATCTGAGCATGTACAATTTTCCTTTTATTGGTTCCCCCCCTTTTTTTTAGTGTAAGCTACCCAGTCACATTGGAGTTAAGTGACTTATAAATAAATGAATAAATATGACCCATCCACCACCCGAATTGGATGAGAAACTCATACATATTCATTCCAAATTTCAAAAGTATACCTGCAGTCTTGCGAATTAAGCAGCGTAATGAACATCCTATACACAGTATTTGGAAATTACTTGGTCAATCATGTCCTGGTCACTTCATGGTTGGACTACTGCAATGTGTTCTACCTGGGGCTGCCATTGAAATGTATCTGTGAACTTCAGATGGAGGAAAATTTAACAACATAAACAGAATACACATTACACCTCTGTTTCGCAAACTGTATTGTTACCAGTTTGTTTCCAGGTCCAATTCAAGGTACTGGTGTTGACCTTAAAGCCCGTCATAACATGGGGACTGGGTTACCATCCCACCCATCTAGCACAGAGGGCATGTTATGAGTGCTATAATCTAATGAACTATATTTGGCTGTGGAATCTTCTTCCCTCTGAAGTGAGGCTGGATTCATGACTTCTGAGTTTTCAAAGGTCTCTTAAGACCTGGTTTTATCAGGGGACAGATGAACTCCATTATTACTAACATCCTTTCATCTGCTGTTTCTTCATTCTTGCTCTGTTTCTATACTCTTTGTTATGATTTTTATGTTTTTAAATAATTAATAATGGTAATGTTTTTAGGTATTTATTGACTATTTCACTTTGTTATATGCTGCCCAGTGTTGCTCGTTTGGTGAGTTGAAAAGCTATATAAATTGAACTAATAAATAACTAAAAACAATTTTCATTTCCTAAATTGAACTAAGTAACTAAACCTATCCATTTAATCCTATAATTAAAGAAATGGGAGGGGGGCAGACAAGAAGCAGTTGATGGCAATGAATGTTAGCATTTGCAATCATATTAATAGCATTCCTTTTATAGCACATTATATATGTTTTGGCATGATGGCCTAGAGGTGGATCTCTCGCCTCACAATTAGAAGGCTGTGAGTTCGATCCTAGAAAGGAGCAGATATTTCTTTCTCTGGGCGCAAAGAGAAAATATCTGCTGCGAATTATGCATAGGCATCAGGACTGGCATCTGGCCAGTAAATGCTGAGCTTCATTCAGTCACCCCAACTCCACCCTGATGCAAGGGCATTAAAAGGAAAAATATGTCTTGGATAGCAATAATTAATAGCAAATATGTGGCTCTTCTTAAATCTTCTTTGTTCATAATTCATGGTGCTTTCTTGATAAAAAATATCAACCTTTTGCTGGCTTCAAAGAAAAATAAATGCATTTTATAGGAAATGGACTCTATTTAAACAAGAAATGTTTAGACGAAGTGTTTTAGACTGTTGGCAATGTATTCCAATAGCAACCATATTTACCTCATTAACAGTCATAACAGCTATAAGGACAGATGATCACATTTCCTAAACAGTACAAAACAAATACACATCTTTCCCAATATCCTTAGAAGAGGCATACAGTACATTGTATGACAACTAAACCCTACATTCTCTAGTCCAAGGCTGTCAAATTCCTGGCCCATGGGTCAGTTGCATCACGTGCTAGCCATGCCCATGCCCAGTTTAGCAAAGGGGGAAATAGTCCCAATACATCACATAACACTGCCATGACGACATGAGTTTGATACCCCTGCTCTAGTCTGAACCTGCTTATTCAAAGTTTGTGCCTGCACAGAACAGCAGTCCTGATCTCTTGATATGATGTTTTGTATGGCACAAAGAGTGAAAAAGCAGCAAAATTAAATAAATCACTTTTGTTGTCGAGGCCACAACAGAGTGAGGATGGAAAGAAAGGACTCAATTGCAGCCCTCAAATGCAGCACCTAGGGAAGTGACTCAGCCTCTGACAATCAGTTCCATTGCACTAAACTTGAATTTGGCCAAAAGGTTGAGAATCAGTTCCACTGCTTTCAGGAAAGTCGTTATAATTTCTTTTAAGTACCACTTTTCTCTGCACAAAAGCTATTCAATTGGCCTATTTGAAATGTCCTCATCTTCTGTTCCCAAACAAGGAAATTAAAGCTCTTAAGAAAAACATTTTTAAAGTAATGTAGCTCAAAAACATCTGCACCATTTTCTGTGGAATGTGGCCTGCTTGTGAATGTTTATTCTGTTGATTTCAGTTAATGACAAAGAAATCATTACAAGTGTTCTTTGTTTTCCCCATATTACAATATCAGAATGGAGTCCTGTTCTTCTAAGTTCCTCCTGCAATCTGGCCATTGAATTGAATCAGATAACATCTAAAGCAATCCCTGACATGAGCTTGATTTAGCTACTTGCAAAGCTCTGGATTAAATCACACAGTCTTATTCTGGTTCAGTTCAGACACTTAGATAAAGATTTGAATAATAGTTCTGTTGCATTCGTTCTTAGAATCCAGATTATATGAATTCAGAAAGTACAATAAAACCGCTCATTTTGTTTATAAAATTTATTGACTGTCTAACTGATAATTCCTTAATACTGAGGTCAGTGTGCATCTTGATCCAAATACTTAAAACATTGGTCAAGCGCAACGATGAACACTAGAACACCTCTAAGTGGCAACTGCCCAATTGATTTTCAATAGAAACTAATTTCTCACATGATTTCCAAATCTTGTAGGATTTCAGCATTATTATATAATATTGCAGGACACTCATAAGGAGGTCAAAAGTTAGTGTTCTCACATGGATTCTGATCAGTGATGGGTTTCAGGAGGTACGCCTTGGTACGGGTGTACTGGAGCCAGCCCGGAGCACCGGATACCCACCTGATGCTTCTTACCATCCTTTTACATCTTCAGCGCATGCGCATAGCACATACAGCACCCGCGCAGTGCTCCGCTGAGCAGCTGGAGCATCACGAAGGCTCACAAAACCGCCAAGACACAGTCACGCTCTGTGTGCGTCCACATGGATGCTGGCAAGCCCATTCCAACTGGTACAGTTGGAATGGAATCCGCAACCCACCACTGATTCTGATGATATATTGCCAATTTGTCATGAAATTTTGCATTTAGTGGTAGGCACAACCACCATTCTACACAGTGTATAATATTTAACTTGGTAGTCATTCCAGACGAAGAGATAAGAACCTATCCATGAAGAGTAGCCAGGAATAACAATGGAAATGTATGTATCTTCTGATTGCCAAGAAAAGAATGGATAACATTTCCTTCTTAGAAATGAAATATAGTGATTCCTGCAGGATCCAATCTGAGTCAGACACCGGGTATCAGAATTTTATATTCTGAGCTTTCAGGCTCATGATGAAGCCATCTTCAGGGAATTTTTCTCTAGCCAGGTTGCAACATTGTCCTGGGACACATATATTTGCCTTCATTCCATAGCAATTCCTATACAGCCAGATATCTGCCTGGCACTTCCTATCTGCTTGGCCAGTCCTTTACCATGAAAGTTGAAAAATATAGGTTCATATCCTTGCATGCATCCATAGATATAACATCAAGCCTCACTGTAATGGAATGGTCTTTTGAATTTATTGTAGAAGGGGAGTTAAGACGGATTTCAGCATTAATTATTAATATTTCTCCGATCTTTCAATTTCCTTTGAAATTGTAACTCTGTGTGGTATTTTTCAATAGTTTTGTGTTTGAAATTCTCTTTTATGTTACTGTAAAAGTTGCTATGAAAAGAAAACATATATGGGAGCTACAAAAAAGTTGTGAATTCATGCTGGATATTTAATGACCACAGTGATATGAAAAGGCAAGATTTGGTGTGGGCGAAGAAAGTAATTAACCTCTTTTTAAGGTTTTGAGTTTCTGAGCATAAATTGATCCATTAAAAGTTACAGATCAATAAACCAAAAAAAATGCTTGAGATGTTAATTGAAGAAAGTAAAAGCCATTTTAATAAAAACATACGTGTGTGTGTGTGTGTGTGTGTGTGTGTGTGTGTTTTGTTAGACCAGAAGACAGAACTATAACTAGACTAACAGAAGTAGCTATGAAGACCAATTACACATGTCTGCAAAAAAAAAATTATTGAGAGCTGTTTTGGTTATTCCACGTAATCTTTATGTTTTTTGGTGCGCTGAATCTGAAAATGACCTTTATTTTGTCATAGGACATCACGTTTCCTGACAATTTAGGTAACTATGTTAAATAAGGCAATACCTCAAAATAAATGGAAATAGACTTATAAAATTAGTTTTATTACAATATTTTCATAAAAATCCTTTTTTGAACTGAAATGAGCTCACCTATACACACTAAACTCGATTCTTCTTCCTTGTGAGGCTCTTCTTGATGCATTTACGCTTGTGAGTAGCATCTGGAATAAATTTGAAGACAATTTTGCATGTTGTGGCAAATCATGACGTCTAGGAGTTTTTTCAATATTTTATTTCTTTTCAGCACACCAAAATACTTGGAAATTAGATGAAAATAATCAAACAGCCTTTTAATCGCAGACCTGTGTTACAATAGACAAATTAGGTCAGATGTATGCTGTAGAAGAATATGACAGTGATCATTTGTTAAGTAGCCATCTGTTAGATATATATTAATTATATTAAAATTTTGTGGAAATTAACAGTTGCAGTTATCATTCACATTGACAGATATGTTGGGCTGACTATGGGAATAGATGGCAGCTTTTATAAGATAGCTTCAGAAATACAAATATGCCTATTTTTCTATGCTAGTAACAGGGGCTTTTAGTTTGCTTAATCTAAGAAGATTTGGAAAATTCGTGGCTCGTTGGATAATGTTCCTGAATTCCTAATATGACTTGCATTCTTCCTTTGAAGTCGCATTGACCGATGATCTCTGGAGAGCCAGAGATGGAGGCCACACGTCCATCCTGGTTCTCCTTGACCTCTCAGCGGCTTTCGATACCATCGACCATGGTATCCTTCTGCGACGACTGTGGGAGGTGGGGGTGGGCAGCACTGTTTTGCAGTGGTTCTCCTCCTACCTCTCGGACAGGTCGCAGTCGGTGTCGGGGGGGGGGGCAGAGATCGTCCCTGAGGCCTCTAACTTATGGGGTGCCGCAGGGTTCGGTCTTATCCCCCCTGCTGTTTAACATATACATGAAACCGCTGGGCGAGATCATTCGGAGGCACGGGATAAAATACCATCAATACGCGGACGATACACAGTTGTATCTGTCCGCCCCGTGCCAACTCAATGAAGCGGTGGACGTGATGAACCGGGGTCTTGAGGCTGTTAAAGACTGGATGAGAGCTAACAAACTGGTACTCAACCCGGACAAGACCGAGTGGCTGTTGTGTTTTCCTCCCCATAATTTGGCTGACGTTCCATCGCTCAGGCTGGGGGGTCAAAATTTATACCCCTCAGACAGGGTCCGCAACTTGGGAGTCCTCCTGGACCCACAGCTGACTTTCAAACACCACTTATCAGCTGTGACCAGGGGGGCATTTGCCCAGGTTCGCCTGGTGCGCCAGTTGCGGCCCTACCTGAACCGGGAGGCCCTCACAACAGTCACTCGAGCCCTTGTGATCTCTAGGCTGGAATACTGCAATGTGCTCTACATGGGGCTGCCCTTGAAGAGCATCCGGCGACTTCAGCTAGTCCAAAATGCAGCCGCGCGAGTGATTGTGGGCGCACCACGGTTCGCTCACATAACACCGATCCTCCGTGAGCTGCGTTGGCTACCTGTTGGTCTCCAGGTGCACTTCAAGGTCCTTCTTACCATCTATAAAGCGCTCCATGGTAGTGGATCTGGCTATTTGAGAGACCGCCTTCTGCTGATTACCTCCCTCCGTCCCATCAGATCGCATAGAGTAGGCCTCCTCCGAATTCCATCCGCCAGTCAGTGCCGACTGGCGACTACGCGGAGGAGAGCCTTCTCAGTTGCAGCTCCGACGCTATGGAACAATCTCCCCGTGGAGATCCGCACCCTCACCACCGTCCAGGCCTTCCGCACAGCCCTCAAGATCTGGCTATCCCATCAGGCCTGGGGATAAGACTTTACTCTCGCCCTTCCCGAATGTTGAATGAATGTTGGGTTTTTTATTGCTAATTATTTTTATTTTCATTTTCTTTTTGTGTTTTGTCCTGCACTCCCCTCCCCTTTTTATTGTAAGCCGCCCTGAGTCCCCTCAGGGAAAAGGGCGGCCTATAAATGCTTAATAAAATGTAAATGTAAAAAAATGATGTCTGCTGTCCTCTCAGAAAAGCTCACACTGTAGTTATTTGAGGAAATATCTGCATTCTAGACTGCCTTGTTGTCAGAGCTCTACTTTGGGTAAAGAAAAAATTGGGATTTAGAAATGGGATGGGGAAGACTTTGCGGTTGAAAATTCTTCTTTTCAAATGTTCTTCACTGATTGAAAACATAAGATGAGATATTGGGACAGTCAGTGGGAGGATCTTTAAAAAATATGAATAGAGTGGGGGGAGTACAAATATATCTTTACCTTCACTTTTGACTTTTTGGTCTCATGTTGAGAGGATGGTGAACAACCTCACAACTCTGCCTCTGGAATTTCTTATGCAGTAGAATTGCCCAAAACAGTGAGCATTTTATGCACCACTTTATTTTTTACCTGTGGAATCCTATACTTTCTCAGCATTGAAAAAGATGTAGATGGACGTTGTTCTTAAAATTTTTAACTTCCTTAAGCTGTCTTCCTTTGAATCCTGAGTAAGGCAAAAGAATCTCTGTGACAATTCAGTGACCCATAGACAGGTCATAGTCAGAAAATATACTTATTCACTCACTTACTTAATACAGTATATGAATGTATATAATTGCCCAACTTAATCAAATGTCTCTGGGAGCCTAACTGACTGTTGGTTTTGTTCACTGCAGACCTAACCAATTGGTGCAATTAAGTATGGATTAAAGAGGTGAATATGATTAGATAGATAGATGATAGATGATAGATGATAGATTAGATAGATAGATAGATAGATAGATAGATAGATAGATAGATAGATAGATAGATAGATAGATAGATAGATAGGCAAAGAGCCATAGTATGCAGTGTTAGGATGCAGTACTGCAAGAGGTTCAATTCTCACTGGCGCAAGGTTGACTCAGCCTCCCGTCCTTCCAAGATCAGTAAAATGAGGATCCAGGCTGTAGGGGGAAACATGCTGACTCTGTAAACCATGGAGAGGGCGGTAAAGAACTGGGAAGCAGTATATATGTAAGTCTAAGTGGTATTGCTATTGCTATACAGAGATATGGATCTAAAACACAAATGGAGGGCTCTTAGTTAAAAAGATTATCTCCACTTCTCAGTGGAGAGGCTCAAACTCTTCCCAGAACATCAAGATCTCAGTCTTTGGGTTGCTGAGTCCAACTCCAAGCAAATGCTAGCAACTTTATCTGAAATATACTAAGAATAAGTCTCATTAAAAACCCTGTAGAGATTCTACCACATCCTGATATGTGGTTTATGTATTTGTTTGTTTATTTACATTACTGGGATTACTTGGCTACACACATATCACAGTGCAGAAAGGGTAGAAAAAAAGAAAGAGGGAGATAGCAAGAGAAAGAAAGAAAGAAAGAAAGAAAGAAAGAAAGAAAGAGAAAGAAAGAGAGAAAGAAAGATCTTGCATGCCCTATCACTTACTTTACATCATTACATTATGTGATATGGGCATGACAGGTGCATAGTTCCATCTTTAGTTTGAACCTAAACATCTTAAAGCTGCCTCTTCAATGCTTCAAATGACTTTGACCTCATGGTTGAACAGTGGGCGATACTCACCATTGCAGAGTGATAGGGAAGACCGCCCTACTCATCTCTTTCCATGTTCTCATTTGGATTTTTAAAAAAAAATATTTCTTAAATATATTCTTCTTTCCTTCAGGCTATTATCTGAGCTTGACTTTCTCTTCCCCTTATCTGTTAAGCTGAATAAATACGCTAGAGAGACATTTGAATAATCCTCTTCATGTTAGACTAGCATGTCATTTCAATCCCATTTGTAAGGTTTCAGCAGAGGTGCATTTGGTCTCTGTGCCACGTCTTAGAAAGAGCAACCACAGTGCTAATCAATGATTTACTCTGGTTAAAGCCATTCTAAGTTATTGGAAGTAATTCATGTACCCACTAATATGCATGCTGTTTATAATGCTAGACATGGCTGGGAGAAAATGCAAGTTGGGTGTTCACTTGCCTGAAAGCATTCTAAATGTGCAAAGTTGTTTATCTCAAATAATCATGGAAATTGTCTAGAATTATGTGGAAAACCAAACTAAATCCTCCCAGTATTTTTTTTTATAAATGCTAATATTTAATCCAAGTAATGACTGATTTGTACCCTTCACATTGTAAGATTCACGTTAGATTAAGAGTTTGTGTTTCATTAAAAAAATAAGCTTTATTTCTCAAAATATTGCTGCAAATTCTTTTTTTCCTCATAAAATAAAAGTTCAGGGGAAAGCCTTTATAACAATCATGGATCTATGCTGCTTGCGCTAAAAATAGAGAAAATATAAAATATCTTTGCATCAGTAAATGCTCTTAATGCAGCAAAGTATATAGCAACAGAATATTGCTGTGACATTTATTTTAGCAAGTTCAAAAGCAATCATTTCCTTTTTTAAACAATTATACAAGGTAGAAATAGTCCAGGCTGTTGGTTCTTAGAGAAGTGTCTATGAAGATTCTCAATTATCCAGGTCATGGTTGTCCCGAAGTTGCCTTTCAAGAGGCAACTGGAGTTCTGGTTTTTCTTTGAAGACCTTTCCCTTCTCATCCAAGAAGTTTCTTCAACTCTGACTGGATGGTGGGGAATGGAAGGATTTGTACTCCTTCTTAGAGAAGTATATTTCCTTGCAGGAATACAGTCTGTGCAAACAACAGAGATACAATTTAAGACTTTGCTGTTTGTATAGCATTGAATCTCTTTGCTGATATTGTATTAAGTTTCAAACGTTTGGATTACTTCAGTAAAGAAATACTTAAGGACAACTACAATAACTTCCTTCCACTTTAAAAGTTTACGCTTTATTTATAAATATTGAGATTACATGCATTTTTGCTTATTAACATTTAAGTATTCTTTTAGAAGGTAGATTCAATTTATTTTTTTTATAAAAAAAGCTAGTGTAATTGCATTTTTACAACCCTGCATTTGCTGGTTTGTTGATATTTTGGCTATTTTAAAGTCAAGAAGTGGAAAGGAAGAATGGAAATTAAAATGTTTTTATATCATTTGCTATTTCTGTTTTCTGATTGATCAGAAGCATTGTGTTGAGGAAGAAATCATTCACCTTTTAAAATATAATTGACTCATGTTACATAGTAAGCATTTCCCCCCAAATTAAACACTTACCGGTACATTATTGCTGGTATAACTATCTTTAAGAGATGGAGCTGAAGCAGTAACCTTTTCCAGTGTCTTGTCAACTTGCAGTTCTTCCCTTTTTAATTTGCAGTTTTATTTCTTTCCTCCCTTTGATTTCATTGGAAATTAATGGAGTACATCTGCACAAGGCTGATAGAGTCCTTCATTTATTCTAGGTATATGTCGAAGCTTTTATTTATGGAGGAAAAGTTCAGGAGATAAAAATGGAGAATTAAAACTTAAAAGAAGATTAAAAAAAATAGGAGAAACACCATTCCCATCAGAACAGATACACTCAGATATATTTCAGCCGTTTTGAAATGGTACACAGCAGCCTGCTATGAGTGTACTTTGCTTATTTGTCTCTTTCTAGTTTTAATGGAACGTTTGAAAAGTATCCATTTTTCACTCAGATGCTGTTCAGTTTCCTCCTTAAGTTTGGTAGCTAACTGATGGGGGAAAGTAGCAGATGGATTCCTTTATTTTTTCCCTGTTACTTGCAACACACTATTCATAGCAGCATATATGAGTCTGAGAGAAAGACCATTTGTCCTAAAGGGGTCATATATTTCTACTTAAGATGGTGGGATCCACAGCATATGTATAAAACTTCTCTTCTGTCTCCTTTTTCTAGCCTTTTTCTTGTGGTTCCAGTACATTTTGATATAGAATGCTCTATGGCTTTGGCAATAAGGTAGTTACTTAGTCCAACAAGACCAACTTCCTTCAAAGAGACCCTCCAGGTATTGCCACATTATTGTGCAGTGAAGGGACTGAGGCTAGAATATATCTATTCTTAAACAGCCCGCCTCTAGAAGTTAGACTTTTTCCTTTGGGGATAGCTTTTAGAAGGTAGCAAAGTTGAACCTTACCCAGAGGGAGTGAGGATGCAATCCTTCATCATCACTATTTATCCTTCATTGTTACTGTTATGGGTTCATTGCACAGTCTGTCAGATGTTTTAGACTGGATTTGACATTTTTATCCAACTATCAAGTCTTTCCCAAGGACTTGGGACAGTTGGCAGTTGTTGTATAATGGTGTTAAAAGTATCATCACTAGGATATAAGCTGTTCCAAGTAAACTTACCTTTTGCAATTGACCAATGGTGATTTTGTCAATGCCTGTGGTGTTCAAGAGATGCTTCATACATTTTGGGATTGCACCCAAGGGGCATGTTGTTATTGGTACTATCTTTGCTTTCTTTTGCTACAATACTATTTGTGTCAGTTTTTATATTATGTGATATGTTTCCAGTCCTTTCTATCCTGTTCTGCTGTCTCCAGATATTGCAATGTTCCCTATCTAGACTTTTTGTCTTTCTTATCAATAGTTGTTATTTCTGGGGTGTTATGTGCCTCAGAGCACTTTAGCTTTTTCATTTTCTATTACTTTTTCTGTTCTATTACTTTCTCTCTCTTTTTTGGTCCCACCAGTTCTTGCTTCCAGACAAAGTAATATTTCTGCAGATATTCCAATACACCATTGTTGTTTCTTCCTCATGCCGGAGTTTATCATTAGTTTGTACAATCTTTTTGCAGCAGCAAACTAGGTGATCCACTATTCATTCAGCTTCTTTGCAGAGGCAACATCTGCTGTCTGTTGGTGCCATATCTTCTCAATTCTGCTTTATAAGTTTTTGTTCTTAAGCTTGGTCTTGTGTGGTCAAATTAGCTCCTCTCTCTCTTACTTCAACTTTCCTTCTCTTAGTCATTGTCAGTTCTTATAATTATCTGCTTTGCTTGCTGTGTGTGTATGTGTGTGTGTGTGTTCTAGTCATGTAATACTTTGCCTTGCTATGTCAGTTTTGTATTGTTCATTTGACCTTTTTATTTATTTATTTTATATTGCCGCCTATTCGCCGATGAGAAACTCAAGGCAGCTTACAGAATAAAAGCCACATTTAAAACAATAAAAACTAACAAAAAGAATCAAATAAATTAATATAGTATAATATAACAAAATCACCTCCCCCCCACCCCGCTCCAGTGACATCAGATCACATGAGCCATTTAATGGGCTCTGTCCTGCTCTATGTTCCCCGGGCCTGTTGGCAGAACCAGGTCTTCAGTGCCTTCCAGAAGAGTATTAGAGTGGGGGCTATTCTAATCTCTGGGGGAATTATGTCCCAAAGAGAGGGAGCCACCACAGAGAAAGCTCTTCTTCTGGGTCCCACCAGGTGTATGTCCCTCAAGGATGGGACCTGCAACATTCTGGGACTGTACAAAACCATGGGGGCCGCCACATTTTGCACCAACTGGAGCTTCTGGATGCCCTTCAAGGGCAGCCCATATAGGAAATGTTGCAATTGTCAAGACGGGAAGTGACTAGGACATGAGTGACTGTGAGTAGGGAGTGTTGGTCCAGAAAAGGGCATAACTAGTGCACAACCCGCAGTTGCTCAAAGGCCCTCCTGGCCACGACTGTCACTTACTCTTCTAGATTATGCTCAGAGTCTGTTTGGGGTAGTGCCACCCTATCCAAGTCTTGGATTCTCCCTGAGCCAACTTTGTTTATTACTTTGTTTCTTACCATTATTATGATCATTGTTGTTTGAGCTGCTTTGGATTTGGGCATTATGATGACTATGGATTATTATTATTATTATTATTATTATTATTATTATTATTATTATTATTATTATTATTTCTTATGGTTTCATTATGTTTGGTGTTTGGTTTTCTTATGGTGAATGTTTTAATTGCATTTTATTTTTTGATACGCTACCAAGAATCAGAATAATTCTGCATTACACAATAAATACATAATTTAATTACATGTCTGATGGAAGACAATTATGAGGTATGAGTGATGGGAGATTCTGCTGGATAAAATCTGTTGTTGTTGTGCTTGTTGTTATTATTATTATTACTATATATAGCAAGGTGAAATCAGAGCAGCTAGTTCTTTAACTGATGTTGGCCTTCCTACGCATAAAGTTATTATTATTTAGTTATATGTTATGCTACCCAACCTCTAGCAATTCTGGGTGCTTCACAGGAGAACAACATTAAAAAGAATTTTAAAAAATCCAACATAATAAAAAAGAAATAAAAGATAGCAAAATTGATAGGAGCAAAAACAATCTAAAAAGGCCTTCAGCTGTCCTTGCCAACCATGATGACTGACTGTTCTTGGGACAATGTTGTGCCATTCCAATTCTCATTTAGCAATAGCAATAGCAATAGCAGTTAGACTTATATACCGCTTCATAGGGCTTTCAGCCCTAAGCGGTTTACAGAGTCAGCATATTGCCCCCAACAACAATCCGGGTCCTCATTTTAGCCACCTCGGAAGGATGGAAGGCTGAATCAACTCTGAGCCAGTGAGATTTGAACAGCCGAACTGCAGAACTGCAGTCAGCTGAAGTAGCCTGCATTGCTGCATTTAACCACTGCGCCACCTCGGCTCTTTACAGAGTTAAAAAAAGACATCATAGTCCTTTTTCATCCAATGTTGTTCATCTTTTCTTTTTCTTTATGCTTTAATAGATATTTAAAAGATAGCACTAAGAGTATATGAAGACAAGAAGAAGGAAACAACTAGAAAAGAGCATAGAAGTTGTATAAAATTAAATTAACTTTTTAAGATGACATTAGAATACTGTTGCACATTCATTTGTGATTTGAGTATCATTATTAAGACTGAGTCAATCCTCAATAATTAAATATAGTAGCCAGTGGAATGTAAACCAGAATGAGCCATTAGCAAAACTTTCAGTCTAATCTAAAAATGTTATGGCTTTTTAATGATTCAAGCAGAAGCTAATATGCTATGATCTCAACCCATTTCATGCGGCAGGAAAGCAGTAACAATACAATGGCCTTGGTTTTCTTTTTAACTCATGAGATTTTTCATACTGAATAGTGGGTAATGCATTTTTCCAATATTGATAAAATTGAAAACAGATTGACCAGAGATAAACACACAAAAGTTGTTAGTTGCTGTTGAGAGAATTTTTCCACTTCACCCACCCGCTTATTTGCAAGCATTTCCTGCTGAAGATTAATCTGATCTGATACCTCGATCTGTTTGCTAGTCACCATTGTGCTTCCTAATGAATGACAGCAGGCCCTTCAGCTTGTGGATTTTAAAGTAAAGATTACAGGCTGTTTCATTTACAGCAAAATAAAGCTTCATTTTCCATGCCCTGTGATGTTCCTGTACATTTGCTTATATGCAGCATGAATGGCATACATAAGTAGATTCACAGCATGTGTTTGCCCTTCCGGTGAGAAGAGATTTGCAGTCCCAGATTATTGCAGCTGGCATTTCAGATTAGATCTTAATTTGTTTGTTTGGAATTTTGAATTGCTATAAGAGACTGGATACTTGAAAGGCATTCAAAAAAATGCAAGACATCTGTTGTTCTTCTCTAAAGAGAATGTAGTATGAGGCACTATTCCCCCCCACTTTCTACTGAAATTGCTGCCTAGATCACATTAACATAAAAGAAGTTTGTTTCCCCTGCTATATTTCATTTCTCTACTAATGACATCATACTGGCCCTCACCAAAGTAGATTTTCATCCTCCATCTCTGGCTCATAATCAAGTCTCCATGTTAATGTATGCTGGTAATCCCCATCTAAATGGCAAGCACAGCTAAGATAAAGACTATTCTACCAGGCCAGCAGACTCCAAAGGGATAGTATTTACCAGGAGAGTGCACTATTCACTGTCATACCTGGAAAATTAACAGCAACCAAACTGTACCAATGAAAGACTTCCAGTATACAGGCACTTATTGCCAATTATCTTTGATTGATTGATTATGCATTGTCAAGTCAATGTCATATTTTAGTGGTAAAATTAATAGAGCTTTCAGTGACTCAGTTATGTATCACTTGGAAACTCCGAGCTTCTAACCATACCCTGAAGTCATAAAAAGCTTCTGTCGTTGTTGTTTTTTAAATGGTAAGGGAATAATTATGTGCCTGGAGCAATCACATTATTTAAATCTCAAGGTGTTTGCTATGTGTCATGTATACAGTACAGAATTGTGTTAGAAGCAACTCAATCAAAATTCCTGAGATCTATGAGAATTATTTGCAAAACCCAGCTGCATATATTAACCCATTGTAAATACTCTTTCTAACATACATGCAACTGAATCAATACCTTTCTTTTAAAAACTCTGCTTTCTTGTGGAAGCCAAAGAAATAATTGAGGCAGTAACAATAAATTATCGCACCTTGTCTATTTTAGTCCTGGAGAGAAAATTCAAAACTGTCTCTTATAATGATCAATTTTGCCTTTGTAGAAATAGTGGAATCCTTATGTGATGTTTTATTACATTGACTCATGTATAGAGATATTAGAAAAAAGTATATTGCACCTGTTTTGGCAGAATTCCAATAGTCATATATTTAATGATATGATTCTACAATTTGCACAGTGGCCAAATTCTATTATGCTACTTTCAAGACTAGAAGTCAGATTCTGACTCAGCAACATAAATAGTCAGTTCCTTGATAAGAATTTGAGTTTCTCTTTTTGCCTGGCTTTTCCACTATCCTCCACCTGTGAGGCATATAGGCTTTTTCACTTTTGCATTATTTGGTCTATGATGATAAATTGAATAAATTTATAGAGAACACACACACACACACACACACACATGCACAGTTCTCCTTTGCTAACAGGAGGAGGAGGAGGTGGAGGAGTGGTGGACTGGACTACTGCAATGCGCTCTACATGGGGCAGCCCTTGAAGAGCATTCGGAGTCTCCAGCTCGTCCAGAATGCAGCCACGTGAGCGATTGTGGGTGCACCTCGGTACACCCACGTTACACCTATCCTCCGCGAGCTGCACTGGTTACCGATTGGTCTCCGGATACGCTTCAAAGTGCTAGTCGTCACTTATAAAGCCCTTCATGGTATTGGACCTGGGTACTTGAGATACCGCCTGCTGCCAATTACTTCCCAAAGACCCATTAGATCACACAGATAAGCCTCCTCCGGGTTCTGTCTACTAGCCAATGTCATCTGGCTTCTACCCGGGGGAGGGCCTTCTCTGTGGCAGCTCCGGCCCTTTGGAATGAGCTCCCCGCAGAGATTCGGACCCTCACCTCTCTCCAGGCCTTCCGAAAAGCCGTTAAAACCTGGCTGTGTCGGCAGGCCTGGGGTCGTTGAGTTCCCTTCCCCTCTCGAATCATGTGGCTGTTGGTTGTTTTAAATTCCCTGTACTTTTTGCTGTAGTTCTTGTGTTTTCCTTCCCCTCCTTTGGGTTTGTGCGCCACCCTGAGTCCCGCCGGGAATAGGGCGGCATATAAATAAAATGAACCTTGAACATTGAACCTTGGTGATAAAGGAAGGATAAAGAGTAGCTACACTAAGAAAAGAAAGAAGGAAGGAGACACCAGGGAGCACATACTGTATGTATAAAAGTGAACTGAGGGAAGGATATATATATATATATGTATATATATATGTATGTATGTATGTATATATATATATATATATATATATATATATATATATATATGTGTGTGTGTGTGTGTGTGTGTGTGTGTGTGTGTGTGTGTGTGTGTGTGTGTGTATGTATGTATGTATGTATGTATGTATGTATGTATGTATATATATATATATATATATATATATATATATATATATATATATATATATATATATATATATATATATATATATATATATATATATATATATATATGTTATATTTATGCTGATAAATAAATAAAGGGAGACTAGTATAGATCTATTTCAAGCTATTTAGCTCTCATCAGCTAGCCATACCCATGTTTGGGAATCGAACCTGTGCTCCATTGCCTCCCAGGCAGGAAGTTAATCATTTGAGCTACAGAGAACGACTCCTTATATTTATATATCTGTGTGTGTGTGTGTGTGTGTGTGTGTGTGTGTATGTGTTTTTTTATTTGTGCTGATAAATAAATAAAGGGAGACTAGTATAGATCTATTTCAAGCTACTTAGCTCTCATCAGCTAGCCATACCCTTACTGGGATAAAAAAACAAACACAAATATAACAAAGGCAACAGTAAAAATGTTGGGTTTCTGTCGTGATGGACTCTTGTGACGAGCCGAATGACAGATGATGGAAGCAGTTAGCTTCCTCCCATAATTGGGGCTTAGCAGGGGTTGTAAAAATCTAATTATATCTGTGTGTGTGTGTGTGTGTGTGTGTGTGTGTGTGTGTGTGTGTGTGTATGGAAAAGAAAATGAGTTAAAGTGTTTTTAGGCATTACAAAGGAGCTAAATTTATTATAAGCAGACTCTCCAATCAAACTGTTCTTCGGGTTAATCTTTAAAACCATTCTTGTGTTTCATCAGTAGAGTCTACACATATTTGCATCTCTTTCTTATTCTTTTGTTTTCAACAGCTGCTTCTAGCGTCATATAAGCGGATCTACCATCTTTATTTTGGGGGAGAGTCAACTTTGCCAGGACCCCAATGAATTTGCTTCCCCCCAGAAATCACTTATTGTGCTGTATAGGGGTCGCTGTCAAAAAATACAAAGATGTATATTATAACAGTTAATAACATATTCCAAATTCTATGTTGTATTCCTTAAATCAGCTTGCAGGGTCAACATGTTGACATCTAATGCTACAAAAGCAGGCTTTCAAAAACATGTCTTTGATCTGACTAAAATAAGTTTTCCTTAGTTGGGCTGCAGAAACGTGAGCAACCAACAGGTGACAGCAAATAGAGCTTCCTTTGCCATCAAGCAATCTTTGGGGCAGGGAAGGTGTTTGTTTGTTTTTCTGTATATTTCAGTCCAGATCTGAACCTAAAATCCACAATAATTTGAAAAAAGTTGTACTTTTCTAAAATAATATAATTAATAAAGATCGTTCTAGAATCAGAAATTAGAAAATTAAAAAAAAATCGGGTAACTCTGATGGTTTTCCAAAGTCTACCTTTACTTCAAAAACTCAGAGAAAACGTAATGATTTCTTACAAATACATCTGATGAATTTCTGCCTGATGCACTGTGACATTAGAAATAACATAGAAAAGTAATTGAAGTGGCCTGTAATTGATAACTAATGGCTTACACCTGAAGCCTTTCTCCATAATTCACTACAAGTTGACATCCCAGCACTGTAGAATGGAACATACAATGCACATAATGTTCATTCAGAATGTCAAGAAATGAAACAGTATCATTGAGTAGTTTTATAGTGAACTGTTCAAATCCATAATTAAAATTTTACTTTCCTAAGTATTGTATGAATTACGGAGAGGTCAGTGATTGCGTTCTCAGAATTTGTCATGTTTGCTCTATAAACTGTATTAAACCTTAATGGCAAATATGGAGCAATGACATTGCCCATTGGTATACTGTGCAACTACTCCCAATTCCCTTAAAGAACTTTAGCTCATTACATATAATAATGTATATAAAAGTATCATTGTTCTGATTTAATAGATTAAATTCTAATAAACTAATGTTCATTTCAGTATTCTCGCCTTAAGTGTTCATCAATGAGTTATGTTTTCCAATATAATAAAAGTCAAGATTATTATAGTCCATTTTTAATGAATCTCAAAAAAAAATCTAAAATAAGTATTAGTGAACATTTGCCTTTTTATGTGATTAAAATACTCCTCTAAATTTGTAGTTGATAAGCAACTGAACTCTATATGACTTCTGTTGAAATAAATTAGTTAAGATGAGAAACAATTTGCCCTGCACGCTGAAGCAGACTTTTGACAGTAACAACTTCCTCCAGACACTTCCTAAATTAATTTTATTCTACTGGTGACATATTCTGCTTTTCTATAGGATACTGTGAAAAAATGTCAATATGCATTAACAGAAATCTGAGATAGATAGGCAGACAGACAGAAATGAGAGAGAAAGAGAGAGCGAGACAGAGACAGACACAAAAAGAGAAGAAGTGATTATAGATGAAATACTAGTTTGCTGTTATTGTATCATTCATTCATACATACATACATACATACATATACATATACATATAATATACATATACATATACATATACATATACATATACATATACATATACATATACATATACATATACATATACATACATACATACATACATACATACATACATACATACATACATACATACATACATACATACATATATATATATATATATATATATATATATATATATATATATATATATAAACTGGATGTGTGTGTCTGTGTATGTTCCAGCATAATTCTGGAACACCTCAGGCAATTTCAACCAAACTTGGTGCACAAATGACTTACTCTCTGGAGACAAATATTGTGGGGGGTAAGACACCCCTAACACCCCTTGTGGTGTGTGTTCTGTTAAGATGCAGCATGTTGTGCCTTTAAATGGCTTCTACTGTATTGCCATAAAATGGCTTCTACTGTATAGCGCAGTAGAATTGCCATGGTAACAGCTTCACAGTACTCCACAAGGGGGTCCTTCTAGTAAGGGGAAAAAATCCAACATTAGAAATTATATTTGGTCCTGACATTTTCCCCCTATAAAAAATACTCGGATAATGCCAGGTTATCGGCTACTGAGTTTATATTTATGCTTGTTCCTAATTATATTAACCAGCAGCATTCCCTGTTTACAACAAGATGCAAAAAAGAAATAAATCCGTTACATACAATAACTTCCTTATAGACAACTTCTAGCAAAAGATTAACAAAAATAATTTCTGGTGATATAGGTATTAAACATGTACTATAATTATAGAAGCACTGCCTTTCCTTTGTTCCTTCTGCTCAGAGTGGTGCCCCCTTTCCCTGTCTAGAGGTGATGGATCAGCTTGTAAGTGCAAGTGTTCTTACAAAGCTATACAAAGAGGAATAACATTGAAAATGGCTTTTTATTTGATCCTGTCCTTTTAAGTTCAACAGTCAAGTGTTCTCCATTATAAAGAGATAATCAAAGAAGGACAAGAAGAATGAAAAGGGGGAGAAAAGTAGTTTTTTAGCGCCCTTTTAGAAAGCAAACTTAATTTTATGATTCCAGCTAGGAAGCTTTATTACTTAAGGAGAGCTTGGCAGATTCTTCACAAGCAATCTGGGAGCGGTTTTACCAGAAAAGTCAGGCAGACTAGAATTTCTCTACTCTGAATCTAATAGCAGTATTTGCCTTGTCACATCCAGTCTAGAGCAGGTTCTTCCTGCAGCAAGCTAATATCTAGCTTCCTTCCTATATCTCTATCAGCTGTTCTCTAAAGAACACATTTTCCCCTTTCCCCATTTCCAACACATAGCCTTGTTAGCAGATGTCAACAAATTAGTTGGCGGGGTCTGTTAAAGGTCCTCTTGCAAGTGGCTAAAGAGAATGAAGCATTCTCATGAGTTAAGCTGGTGTTTGACCTCTTCATGGATGATTGGATTCAAGTTGCCATCATTCCTCTGCTCTTGGCTATGTCTTCATAAGGGATCTGTGTATTTGAGAGGGTTTGTTTCCTGTTTTTTCCTATCCCCCTTTTTCCAGTCAACACTGCAGCTGACTATTCTGCAGAAACTGAACATTCAGCATGAAGAAGGCCCAGATTAACTACATATTTACATGAAATTCAATCCGATGAATGCAGACCAAAGATGTCCACTAAAACCTGATTTACACCTGAATTTACCACTGGAATGAAATGGAATGGAAGGACTCTGTTTTTCTATCAGGGGTGTCAAACTGGCAGCCAAAGGGCCGGATGCATCATGTGCAGGCCACACCCACCCTAGCTCTGCAAATGGAAAAAATGTCATGAAATGTCATGTGACGGCAATGTGATGCCGCAAGTATGACACCTGTGCTCTAAATGCTCTTCTATAACATCACCTTCAACAAGCATTGTGTAAAAAATCCAAGACAGACTAATATAAGATGCAGCCCCCAATTCTCTACCTCACCCTCCTTAGAACCCTGAAATTTGTTGTTAAAAATACATTTTTAATAAAATAAAATAAATATCTTATAAATAAAAGCACAGCTTGTATTTTATAGTTTCTCCACTCAAAAAAATGTCAGTGAGAGGCAACATTCCCTTCCATGGTCCCAAATCATATCAGAAAATTTCAGTGATAAGTCCTATGACTTTCTAGTTGTCTTCTTTCAGCTCCAAGAAAGTTTCCATCCTTGTACTAAAATCAATAGGCAGCCTTCTAGATAACTAGAATTAATTTATATATAGTAAACAGATCTGCTGGCCTCTGTGTTTTTCTTTCTCTGGCACACATATCCACTATAGAAAAATTGCAGGAAGTTTAACATTTTCCTCTTCATACACTTAGGTCTTCTGTCATAAAAGGAGATGACTTATATGATGTATTATGGAGAATAATTATTTAATGCTCTGTTCAGATTATTTTTAGAGACATGATCTGAACATGTGCACCTACATCTGGCCAATATTATTTATTCCTGATAAAATGGACCTTTTCTAAATCAACTGCCATTATACTTTTGAGAAGCTTCTTTTATTAATCCTTAGGACAATGTCTCACTATTTTATTTACCTTTTGTGAACCACTCAGTGTTTCTACATGAAAGAATAATAGTAAACTATAAATACATAAATTGTAAAGAAATATATAAATAAGAAGACCACAAAGAATCAAGATATGAAAATTGATGTTGAAAGATTATGACATAAATTGGCCATAATGGTCCCAATGGTTATCAGCACACTGGTGCCATACCAAAAAACCTTGGACAGCACTTAAAAAAACCATGCATTGACAAAATGTCCATTTTTTTTAAATGGATAAAAGGCCACATTACTTGTATCCACACTTACAGTATGCTATGCTGATGCATTATAACATTCTACGTTCTTGGGAAAAATTCAATCCATATGAAGACCAACAGCAGCAGAAACTGTGATTTTGCATTGTTTATATAATAATAAGTAACATTTATAAGAACTTTCATTAACTAAAAAGCAAAATAAAAATATATTTCCTTTAAAAATGATTGTTAATATTTGAAAGTACAGCTAGCTTTGTAATCACCAATTTATTGGATAAATTTCAAGATGTGTGTCTGTGTGTGTGTGTGTGTGTTGTATTTGGCCTGCCAATTATAGATCTTTCCAAATTCATGTGTATTAAACCTAATGAAGCTAAAATATGTTTTATTTGTGACTAATAAAAAGTAATAAAAACGTGTGTCATGATATTGAAATCCAGTTCACCTTGTAATGCAAACACATGTTCATGATTGTCATTTGCACACATGATTTGGATGATGCATGATTTTGGGCATCACCTTCCCAGTATCATGTTTCCTAATAGGGTTTGGGAAAAGAGCCACAGAAAGTCACATTTATCCAGGTAGACACAAAGCATTCCAAGAAAGAATTAGGACCATGGACAGTTCTAAACTGAATTGATGAGATCATTCTGCAATTCAGCAAAATCTAAAAGAAAAACAGCTTCGTAAGTCAGGAGTTCAAACAGAAAATAAACAAAGCAGAAAAAGAAATGACTTAGGTTTTTCTACCTAAATAAGGTCTTTCTGGCTTGTTCTGGTCAAATAAGGGCTTAAAGAACTCTGTGACAGTTTTGTTTCCACTTCTGTCTGAAAAAAGTGCTGTTCCTTAAAGAGACAAAATGCCTCAAGTCCCTTTATAAGAAAAGAGTAAGTCTGATCTCTTTAGGCTATGGAGGTAGTGTTAATACTGGATCAATTGTATAGAATGTGCCCAGCAAAATGTTGACATACTGCAAACACTCTTCCTTAAGAACTAAAAAGAATTTCTACCCCTGTCTCATGGCAGCCTCTTCCTTCAGGACATTTTCTTGCAACGAAGAGCAAGATTATTAGTTCCTGTTAGTGAGTCCCTACTAATCCTCTTTAGTAAAAATTTGTGTGACCTAACCATCTTACAAGATGGGATATTCTGCTGTTAACATCGGTGCTTCTATATTCTTAAGTGTTCTTTCTAACAGAGTTCAACCTCCATCTTTATTCTTCATTATTTTTTATCACTCTTACTTCTTGAGAAAGATCTTCAAATTTAGCAAACTGTTCAAATGGTTCGAGATTACTCCTACAATTGTATTTCAAATTGACAAGAAAGCCAGGGGAGAGAAAATATTATTAAAGTTCATCTATTAAGAGTAATTTCTGAAATATAAATGGGATGGAGCATAAATTATAAATTAGGGCATATGGGGACGCTGTGTAGAATTAATTAAATCACTGATAGAAATAATCAAAATCATTTCAGTTAGGTTCAAATAGTGTTTTGCTCATTGTTAAAAGTCTTTTTATGAGACTTTTATGAGATGTAGTAGAACGTTGACACTATGTACAGTAAATTACATAGATTGTGGCTGAGTTAATATATCACTCTAAACCACTGTTAATCATGATCAGTTGCATCAGCTACTCTTGCTTGGATTCCTATATAAACAATAATTTTTAAACCAGACTGTCTGAGTTCACACAATGTACTAAATCTAATCTAAACAAAAAATATTCTATCTTAGCTCCATAACAAAGCATATAAATAAAAGGAAACCAAGTGAAAGTATCAATACACAGTATAAATACAACAATCTTAAGCAAACATGTAACTCATGTATGAAAAGTAAGCTAGTGAGTCATTGATTGATTTTATTTTATTGTATTTCTATGCCGCCCTATTCCCAGAGGGACTCAGGGCGGCTCACAAACCAAGTAAGGGGGGGATACAACAGGAAAAAAAAGACAATGGACAAACAACACAGCAATTTAAAAGCAATCAACAGCCACACAATTCGAGCGGGGACGGGAACTCATCAGCCCCAGGCCTGTTGGAACAGCCAGGTTTTAAGGGCTTTGCGGAAAGCCTGGAGGGTGGTGAGGGTCCAAATCTCCACGGGGAGCTCATTCCAGAGGACCGGAGCAGCCACAGAGAAGGCCCTCCTCCAGGTAGTAGCCAATCGGCATTGGCCAGTGGATGGAATTCGGAGGAGGCCTAGTCTGTGGGATCTAATCGGTCTGTTGGAGGTAATTGGCAGCAGGCGGTCTCTCAAGTACCCAGGTCCAATACCATGAAGGGCTTTATTAGTGATGACTAGCACCCTGAAGCGTATCCGAAGACCAATAGGCAGCCAGTGCAGCTCGCGGAGGATAGGTGTAACGTGGGTGTACCGAGGTGCACCCACAATCGCTCGCGCGGCTGCATTCTGGACAAGCTGAAGTCTCCGAATGCTCTTCAAGGGCTGCCCCATGTAGAACATGTTGCAGTAATCCAGTCTTGAGGTCACAAGGGCACGAGTGACTGTTGCGAGGGCCTCCCAATTCAGGTAGGGACGCAATTGGTGCACCAAGCGAACCTGGGCAAATGCCCCCCTGGTCACAGCTGACAAATGGTGTTCGAAAGTCAGCTGTGGATCCAGGAGGACTCCCAAATTGCGAACCCTGTCTGTGGGCGTACTGTTTGACCCCCCAGCCTAAGAGATGGAATACTTGGCCAATTGGTGGGAGGGAAACACACCAGCCACTCGGTCTTGTCCGGATTGAGTGCAAGCTTGTATAGAGGTATAGAGGTTTGAAAGAACAACTTGTTTTTAACCAATGCTAAAATAATTACTTCTAAGCATCAAATTAATGTTAAGAGATACTTGAGAAGAATGTCAAAAGTCAATATAGTTCTAAATAAGAATTATATCATGATTTAAAGTGGAAGTCTTGTTGCTTGTTCAAATTCAACATTTCCTAAAGATGGGAAAACATTGTTATCTCTTATAATTCTTCATAAAACACCTCCTTCAGAGATAAGTACCCAGGTCTGACTTGAGAAACTTTGATAACTTTAGGTTGGCTGCAAATTTATGTAGTCTTTTTATTATGTCTGTTACAAACTTCTAATATTCTATAGAGGTATGTGAAACATTAATAAACAATGATCAGAGTTTGAAACAGGTTATTCTGACCTACTTGAAATGTTTTAAGCTCAGAACAGGGCTTCTTATTTTGAAGTTCAACAGGTAGAGCTTTTTTTGCCCCTTAATGTTGTTAGAAAGTCTGTACTCATAGTGGCAAATAGTAGGACAATGGGAACATAAGACCGAGTGGCTGGTGTGTTTCCCTCCCACTAATTGGCCAAGTGTTCCATCTCTCAGGCTGGGGGGGTCAAACAGTACACCCCTCAGACAGGGTTTGCAATTTGGGAGTCCTCCTGGACCCACAGCTGACTTTCGAACACCACTTGTCGGCTGTGACCAGGGGGGCATTTGCCCAGGTTCGCCTGGTGCACCAGTTGCGTCCCTACCTGAACCGGGAGGCCCTCACAACAGTCACTCGTGCCCTTGTGACCTCTAGACTGGACTACTGCAACGTGCTCTACATGGGGCAGCCCTTGAAGAGCATTCGGAGACTTCAGCTTGTCCAGAATGCAGCCGCGCGAGCGATTGTGGGTGCACCTCGGTTCACTCACGTAACACCTATCCTCCGCGAACTGCACTGGCTGCCTATTGGTCTTCGGATATGCTTCAAGGCGCTAGTCGTCACTTATAAAACCCTTCATGGTATTGGACCTGGGTTCTTGAGAGACCGCCTGCTGCCAATTACCTCCAATAGACCGATCAGATCCCACAGATTAGGCCTCCTCCAATTTCCATCCGCCGGCCAATGCCGACTGGCGACTACCCGGAGGAGAGCCTTCTCTGTGGCTGCTCCGACCCTCTGGAACGAGCTCCCCGTGGAGATTTGAACCCTCACCACCCTCCAGGCCTTCCGCAAAGCCCTTAAAATCTGGCTGTTCCTACAGGTCTGGGGCTAAAGAGTTTTTGCCCCCCTTCTCGAATGGTATGGTTGTTGTGTGTTTTTAAATTTTGTATTGTTATGTCTCGTCTTTTTATCCCCCTGTCTGTACCTCCTTCCCTGATTGAATTGTGAGCTGCCCTGAGTCCCCTTCGGGGAAAAGGGCGGCATATAAATGTAATCAATCAATCAATCAATCAACATAGTTGGAGAAGACATCACTGCAGAGTTTCTGGTTTCATTAAGGAACTGAAGATAAAAAAACAACTTCCATTTTGTAATCCGGTGATTCTTGTGTTGCAGAGATACACACTATCTCATTCTCTACTTTCTTGGAGCTACAGCAGTGGTGGGTTGCAGGTGGTATGCCCGGTACGGGCGTACCGGTGCCTGCCAGGAGCACCGAGTACCGTTCCGGTACGATGCTCCAGAGGGCCCACCTGCCTGCCCGAGCTCCTTACCTGTATTTGAGCTCTTGGGCACCTCCGCACATGCGCATGGAGCATAAGACACCTGCACGATGCTCCGCAGAGCAGCTGGAGCATCGCGGAGGTGTTGTGAAGGTAAGGATGCATGTGCGCACGTGCATGTAAGGGATGCCAGGCCCTGTTGCACAATACCGGTTGCAACGGGATCCGGAACCAACCACTGAGCTACAGTATTACAGATATGAACATTTCAAGTGATCAAGTTGGTTATATGTGTTCCTAGTAATACTACCATTTATGTTCAAGAGCAACTATAAGTTGAATGCTAACTTTTTGTTAAAACATGTAGGAACCTGCAATGGGTATCTAAAAATGAAGTCTAAAATTTAAAGCAGGAAGATAAAGTGAACACTGAAAAGGTGATAAAATTCAGAGACAGACAGAAGTAAGATAATAAGAACAAAAATATCTTTTCTCTCCCTGGGTTTCAGAGTTTGACAGGTCATACTTTGACTCAAAGCACTTACATTACTATAACTGAGCAAGCCAGAAAGATAAAGAGAAAATGAACACACATTTTTGTCAAGCTGAAAAGACAAAACATTTATAATACGAGCAGCATTAAATCAGCTGTTACAGTTCTGAAAGTTTTGTTGGAAAGGGTATTAATGCCGTTTTTAATTAAAAGATTTGCAATATTTTTCCTTGATAAAAGTCTCTCATTAGTGAACTGAAATGGCTTCTCAAGAAAATGTTTAACAGCTGGAAAAAGTACAATACTGAGGAAAGCTGTATGAAAAGTTTAAGCTGAGTCGATGCTTTATGGGTTATTATTTTAAGCCTGAAGCTTCTTGAGAGTCAAGAGCTGATCTTCTGCCACAAGCACTGCAGGGTTGGTTGCGTTGAAACATAAAAATGCTTAATCTAAATATTTAATTTCAGATTAGATGGATTTCTACTAGAAGGCTATGAAACATTTCTGGTGAAGAGACTCAGGGGACACGCTACTACGGCAACTGTAGCTGGTTTTTGCTATATTTCTGCATCTGATTTCTTTTTGGATTAAAACGCCTACAGCATGGGGGATGTAGTCCATGATGCTAGAACATTTGCTTTACTTCAATTATTTTTTTTTAAAAAACCTTGTTCTTAATAAAACAGAAATTTTGATTATCTAGTCAAGCACACACGGAATAATTAGCATCTGCTATGCAAATTGTCCCCCAGCGGGGTGCCACTCATCCTGCTTTCCCTTTTCCTTCAACCAGACTGCAATTTGCCTGCATTTCCTTACGAGTTCAGCTCAGATATGCTATGACAATATCCATCTTTGTTTATCCTTGGGTGTTCAGAGCCACATTAACATAAAAAATGATGGATTAAAGGAAAGACTGGAGAATAAGGAGCAGACAATTTTAGTAATGGCAACCATTGTGATGCTGAGAAAGAGATGGATGATGCACAGTAAGAATCAATCAATCCTCCCATTGACAATATAAGTAGAGGGCCAGAATCCTTCACAGCTGGATTTCAAGGGATAGAAGCACTCAATTTTAATCTCTTCAATATGAGGCTACCCATTGCATTTTTTTTCTGGTTTTAAATCATGTTTGGAAACAAATACTTTCCCTACATGTGATCATATTCTGACAAACATCTTTGCATGCACACATGCAATAGTTGATCAAAGATCTACCTATACAAGTATTCTTCCTTCAAGGTCACCACATGAAGAAAGCAATCAGAGATTAGGAACATCTTTCAGGCTACAAGGTGCATTTGACTGTTTGCCTTTCCCACACTCTCCCTGCCTCCCTCTGGAAAGAAACTAGATTACTCCATCGTAAAACTAGAAGGCTCTGCTATTATTTGGAGAGTACATCTTTTTAACCACCCGATTATAATTTGTGAATGTTACTCATTCCATCCCTGCAATCAAAGGAGCTAACATTTACTGTTTAAAAAAAGTTGTGGTTTGAATAAAAACCAAATGTTCAGGTTAGATTTGGGAACTGTGTGTGAGCTGCACAAATGGCTTGTAAACACTTTTTTTCCCCCAGCAGAAAAGCTACTTACTATATGCTCTTGCAAACAGAATATGGGTTTTATTTTTTATTTGTAAAAACATCTCTTACCGGTATTTCCAGTGAGAAAATACATTCTAAAATGATTTAAAATAACTCATTCTAAACTCCTTGACTTTAAATCTGTACAAGAAGGGGCAGAGCCTAGGGAGGTGGAGTCAAGACAAGAATTAGCCTGGAATCCTTACGTTTTCATAGGCAATCCAAATCCAGCACCCCCTTGAATTCTATTAACTCTATCTAGCATCAGCTTAGTGCTGTTAGTTCACTAGAGTCTTGCTTATGGCTTGAACAATAAATCAGTTTGACTGGAATTTAACCCATGATATTGATTTTTCATTGTGAAAAGATCCACCCCACAGTTAGTCACGTCTTCATTAATAATGGCTTATGAAGAAAAAAGATTCCTAGTGTCATCTACTGAGGTAGTAAAGGACAAATGGCTCTAATTGCAGGCTTTAGTTTCTGCAGTTTATGATATTGTGAGATGTTTTCATATATGGACACAAGCTTCTAATGGTGCTATTTATCACTATGACAGAGACTGGAATAGAGGGAAGCTTGAACTAAAGTGAAGTAAAAAAAATTAGAATTTTGATTATTTCAGCCACTGGATATGATGTTACCTTATATAGGCAAATTGTATAGGTATGGCTTGCACCTTACCAATCAAGGTGATTTTGCTTCAGAAAACTTTCCTCTGGGTGTATTCTAAAGTATTATGAAATAGTCTACTGCTATCTTAAAATAAAGTCTTTTTCTATCCTAGCTTACTCTGAAGAGCTATTAGCTATTGCTGAGATTTTTTTCTTCCAAATGCTTGTTATGATGTTTATATTAACCATATGTATTTGCTGCATTCCAATATCATAAGGAGAGAGCGGGGAGGGAGAGAGAGAGAGAGAGGCAGGCAGGCAGGGAGAGAGAGAGAGAGAAAGAGAGAGAAGCAGGCAGGGAGCGAGGGAGAGAGAGAGAATACATATATGACGGAATAGAATAGAATATAACTTTATTATATCATAGACCAGAAATAGACATCACATTTTACAATATATTAAAAAAAATAGTACTGGCATTAATAGTACATAATAACAGTTTACGTAGGTGAAAATCCAATAAGCATGTGAGTAAATATAATGTTCCAAAAATTGTTAGAGATATCTCCAAAAAATTAGTACAAGTTGACAGCTATAATTTGTAACCACTTTTTTTCTTGTGGACATTGCAACAACACAGAATTTTGCCACTGCATGCGTGGTAGATGGGTTTGGATCCTGGAGGAGAAAGCATACATAAAAATTGTCTGCTCTCCCTGGCACTCTCTCTAGTAAGGAGAGAATATATGCTGACCTATAAATTCTGCATAACTCACAGTACAATAAAACATGTGAGATATCTTTGACTTCTCCTTTACCACATATACATACCGGTTCTGCTATAGGTGTTCTCTTATACCTGCCCTGGAGGAGTTCTGAGGGGATAAAGTTAAATCTGGCTTTGAAGAAAGCTATTCTTTATTTTGGGAAGATCAGATCATTTATATATCTTGCTGATTCCCACACACCCTGTTTGATTCATTTCTACTGTGGAGAGGCAACCTATTTAGTTCTTCTTAGAACTCCATGTCCTTCGTTCTATTGATTGCTACTTACTTTGCTTGGTCAAAGCCTAAGGACATTACGAATACTGGTGAGAGCCCATAAGAGCCCAGCTTGTAATCTATCGCCTATTTCCAGAGAGAGAGGACATATGTGGCAGAAATTGGGGCAAGTAACAAGAACTTACCCTGTCACACAGTGCTCAGGTCTTGAACTGGGCTGCCAGCTGAAATATCAGCTTGAACTATCCCATAAGCAGATCATATGTAAATGATTGGAAATTGAAACAGTAGACCATCCACTCTGTACAGTTATACAATACATGCATGTGTTATTATATATTCAAGTAGGCCAGAAATACTTTTTATGGCTTTATGAGTTATATCAGTTTTCATATGTGTCACATATGTTAGGGCTCTTTTGCCCTAACATATGTGGAAAATCCAAATCTGATATGATGTATTATTAACCAATTATTTTTCATTTAAATGTTTTTAACGGTTGATTTTTCATTTTAAAATTGTGGGTTATTTGACTGTCTGATTAATTGATTTTTTAAACAGTAACACTCATTACTGCATTTTAATGTAACTGTTGATTTAATTGCCTTTTAAGGGTTGACAATCGGTTCATCATTCATGTCATCACAAGCTTTTTTTTAGTAGCTGAATGGAGAGCTACCTGGAGCCCTAAACTTTTAGGTGTGAGTGGGAAGGTAAAAGGATATTGCAGGAGGACACAATGACCAAACATTCCCCTATGAAAACTACTTGATTTAAGGAGTTAAGATCAACTGAAGGAGTCTTTCTTTTCAAGACCTAGAAAAAAGATAAAATTCATTGCACAAGATTGAATTTCATGATGGAATTAAATACATTTGATTATATTCTGCCTGGGTGGCTCCTAGGGTGAGCTGAAAAACCGAATAGGGAAGCTGTATGCTCCCTCCCATATTTGGGCATACCAGGGGTTGTGACACCATACATACATACATACATACATACATACATACATACATACATACATACATACAATATACATATACTGTATACTGTATACTGTATACTGTATACTGTATACTGTATACTGTATACTGTATACTGTATACTGAATATGTATGTGTATATATATATATATACACATACATATTCTGTGTGTGTGTGTGTGTGTGTATATCTATTTAGATTTACAACCCCCAGTATGCCCAAATATGTCTCCCTTTATTTATTTATCAGCACAAATACAACAAATGTATGTATGTATGTATGTATGTATGTGTGTGTGTGTGTGTGTGTGTGTATATACACACACACATATACATACATACATACATACATACATACATACATGTATGTGTGTATATATATATATATATATATATATATATATATATATATATATATATATATATATATATATATACACATACATATACATATACATATATACATATATACTGTACACATACACACACACAACCACAAATATGTTATCAATAAAAACAATTTAAAGGAATTCCTTAGATACACAGTTCTTTTACATTTATGAAATCTTAAGAATAAGAACAAAACTTTCTGGAAAAGTCCAGAATATTCCATTTCTGCTCTCTACCAGGGTGAATCTCATCTGCTCTGTGTCATTATAAGTTCAATTGAGCAATTTCTGAAAGTAAATGGCTGATAAATCTTAAACATAACATTCCAATTCCAAGCAGGTCCTAGTAACATCTCAAATAGTGCCCTATTTAGAAAATGTTTACCTACATGAACTGTCTTCTTGATCACATGATGGAAAAATCTGAAGTATGAATGAAATGTTCTGTGCTGAAGAAGGAGTAAATAAGCTAGACAATTAACCTTCTGTTCTGTTTGGAGCAAAGTTTCAGGTATCTCTAAGCATGCCAACCTTTGGGAGACTTGTAGACCTGGTCTTTCACTAGGGATGGACAGTGTGCTGTGCGAACCTCTGATAATATATATTTATAATGTATTTGTCCCCATCATGGTATTTTTAATTGAAGTGAAACTTTTTTAATTTTCTTTTTTATAATGATAGCTGCTTTCAAACCTTTTTGCTTGGTAAATGCACAACCATTGAAATCAAATCAATAAATAACAGATAAAGACAAATGAGGTATATATTGTGCAAGAAATTCCCATGTCTCCTTTCATCTTATCGGCATATAAAAATGTATGTATAACTCTACCTCTTCTACTTGCACCACCAATATTTTTCCCTCTTTTGTTGAAATGGTAATAAGCAAAATTAGAAATCAAATTGAGTTTGATCCAGATTTAGACACACATAATCAATTAAATCCTTAGCTTTGCTCCAATAGGTCAGCCTGATAATACTAAACAGAATATTGTGTGATGTGTCACATTCAGGTACATCATTAATAACATGGGGTGGCGACATTAACAATAACTATCAGGTTATTCTTTCATTCTTGTTTGAACGTACTTGGAAAAGCCAGGATTTGAAATGAATATTACCCTACACAAAATGCAGATTGTTTTCAGTTATGTGGAGCCTTATACCTTGAAGAGTCATTTTGAGTCTCTAATCTCTCTTCTCCATATCTTTCACAGCCTTCGGCAAAAGAAAGGAAATCTGCCCCAGAGGCATTGGGCTGGATCATCTAATTTAGTTAAATGCAAGCCATGCCCTCTGACGCATGCCAGCTCTGTTTGTGGTTCCGATGGGCACACTTACACCACCAAGGTAATATCATTTAATAATGAAAACATGCATGATAGTTCATCCATGAAAGAGAAATTTAAACTTACAGTATATGTATGTAGCTTTTTTGAAGGATTGGAGAGAAGGAAAAACTTACCTTGCCACTGCTCCTATAGCAGTTCACTGAGTGAAGTCAGTGTTTCACAGTGTTTGGAAGGGGTTTTTGGGGGTGTGTGTGCAAAACTACCAGATTTGATGCCACAATATTCATGTAAAGAAAGAAGAGTTGACTGCATATCCAAGTTATATGAATCTTTAACTTAGTCTTGTGCTACATTTCATTATCTTTCTAATGCAGCTGAATGTATCTGTAGGTATGATACTGTACTGCATTCATATTGACCATATGCATTGCTGTTGGAGATTAAAAATCTTGGAAATATAGATATAATCTGATAATGGAGAACATAGCTAACAGTCCTTTGCCCTTGTTCATCAGTCTCTGATAAGTGTACTGTTTTACTGGCATTTCCCCTATCCATTCAGTGGGTTAGGACCTACAGTATTAGACACCAGGCAACAAATGAACTCTAATGGGTTCCATAAGAAAGCTGGGATTTCTTATGGCTCTAGTAGGTCTTAGTTGTCACTTGGTCTTAGTTGTCACTTGGATTGGGTTTTTGGCAAAGATTTGGCATGAATATTCTAGACATCTGGTAGATAAAATCATTCAGATTCACTTAGAAGTGGACTGTAAATAAGCCAATACATTTGAGGTGATGGAAGTCTTATGTGGTTACCTAGTATGTGTTTGAATGTGAAATGTGAATGTGAATGTGAATGTCCACTTGGACATGATCCTCAGGACTGTTAACTTGACTGCTTGTTTGGTCGTTGCCCTCTTGATTTGTGAAGTTCTTTCTGGTGGTGTATAATTGGTTCAGAATAACAGAATAACAGAGTTGGAAGGCACATTGGAGTCTTCTCATCCAATCCTCTACTCAAGCAGGAAACCCTATACCATTTCACACAAATATCTTCTTGTTATGCACCCAGTGTTGGACCACCCACATGGAGGCATGTCATTCCACTGATTAATTGTCCTAACAGGATATTTCTCTTTAGTTCTAGGTTCTCTCTTTGATTAGTTTCCATCTATTGCTTCTTGTCCTGCCTTCAGATTCCATTCAGTAATATCACTTTTTCAGAAGGATGGCCTAGTTCACTAGTGGCTTCTCCCTTAAGAGGTTGTTGCTGGATCCAATAGTTCTGGACAATTTTCACCCACTCTAACCTTCCTGTTCTTAGGAGGGTTGCTAAGAAGGCACTTTCAGAGGGCTCTGAAGGAAGCAGATTATTCAGGCCTGTTTCAGTCTCATTTCAGGTTAGGATATAGTACACAGATAGCATCATGGTTGATAGTTTAGGGATGACCTCTTGCAAAGCCAGGATGGCATGTTAGTGTCCTGATAATCCCTGTTCTTTTGGTGGATTTTAATACTATCAGTAATGGAGGCAGGAAAGAGATTGACATGAGGCCCTAATGGATGATGTGATACTTTTCCTGTTTAATATCTATATGGTCTGCATTATTTTTTCATTGTACATGTAAATTTGTTTTTAATATTGTACACCAAGCCAGAGTTGCTATGGAGTTGAGCCGCTTTACAAATATGATACATACATAAAACTGAACTTTAAAGTAAATGTAAAATCCAATACTAGTACACATTGTGTATCTGTTTTGAGTTACAATAGGGTTGCAGTTAGGCATACAACAAATACCTAAGCAACTAAGGAATTTCATATCTATGATTGCCCAGTAGATTATTTAAAAACAATAAAATTATGCATGCCTTAGGTATTGATTGAGCAAAAGAAAATCATTTTCCTAGTAATATGTAATTCATGCACTGGTATGTTATTTACAAGGGGAATTTTAGATTCTCTCCTGTATCTAACATTGGATTAATTATTCAATAGGTAATATGTATGATTGTCTTGTTTACAAAGCTTTTTGTTGTACACAGTTCCTTGCAATAATCATTTGGATTCCATAAAAATACAGATTTAAAAGTAAAATGTGTAAGATCACGCAACACAGAATGCCTCCATAAACTACTTTCTCCCTATCTTTGAGTATCAGTGGTTGTCTAAAAGATTAATTCCAGAACATATATCACACTGTAAGTCTCTGTATGAACTCCAGGTTGGGAAATGAGCCATAACTAAGAGGTAAAACTTTTTGCTTGCCAAGCAAAAGTTAAATTCTCTTCTGTTTTTACTCCCACTCTGAAAACATCTAATACATGCCCTTTCCCCCCCCCAAAAAAAAACCCTTAATTCAACCAGAAGCCTCTGCAGAGGAGAATCAGAACTTGGTGATTGGAGCACGATTGAGGCTCTGTGCTCTGACCTAGGCTTCCCTAAAAAGCATGAGGCAGAGTCCTGGTCCCGACAAAATCCCTTTTATTAAATGAATGTGAATTATAGCAAGGCGTGGCAAACAGTCTTTCAAAGGAATATTTATGACTACAGGCCTTATCTATCTTGAAAAGCTGCCATGTAAATATTTTCCAACTAAGGTGGCGTGCAAGGAAAGACTGGGCACAGAGTCTCTGAGAATAATGGAAAGATTTTCACACTCCTGAAACAAATCTTAACAACCAAACAAATGAATTGTTTCCTGCAAAAGCCCATTCCCCTTTCATTCCTCTTTTATTTCCTACGGCTGGGCCAATCACCTTCCACCTGTGACTTTCTTCCCAAGTCTACCCTGATTTCTGAGTTGTTCTTTTCTTCTGGCAGCTCTGCACATGTGCACACCGGGAACAGGCTCTAGCTGTTCCTCTGTCTCACTGCTGTCTAGCTCCATAGGCACCTGAACACTGCCAGATGACTTCAACCCCATCTCTGCCTCTGACGCAAAGCCCTTATCCAAGCCTTCCCCAGCCTTGAGGACTGGCCCATGTTCTTCCCCAACCTCCTCACTGTGTGACTCTTCTGCCAGCTCCACTGGCCGCTGGTGGGCCACAATACTCTGCCTCTTTGTACATACGCGTGACACAGAAACATGTGGAAATGCAGTTGTTTTCTATTGGGGTATCACAATCGGCTTGCTAGCTGCTTTGAGTCTCCACCTCCTCATCCCTTGTAAATATTACCTAATCTACTCTTTCCACTGAAGTAATAAAATTACAGTCATTGCCTTCTGTAGCTCTCTAGAAGGTTGAGAGGCTGAGTTGTAACACCAGACTCTCCTGACTATAAGGTTGTCAGCAACAGGAGTGGAGGAATTTTCTGTTGGTTAGGGGAAAAAAATAAAGACCTGAATGAACGAGTAATCTGTACAATAATCATATTAAAAATTTCTAAGCTATCTGAGCAGAGAATCAAATAAACCTTAATTTGGAGAACTAATTAACACATTTGGTGAATATGCTCATGACAAAAATGTTGTTATCCCATGTTGAATTGGCCCATCAGTTTAGAATTCCTTGGTCCTATTTATCAACCTCCTACCTTTTTTCTATTATATACAAGCATTTCTCTATATGCTTAGGATAACACTTAATATGTCTAAGGAATGAGTTGCTGAGCCCGTAAATTGTTTTCTGTCCTGTACTCCTTATTGTAAGTTTATTTAAAGTATTTATTTCAGACATTTGTCAACAGCCTTCCTACCCCAAACTTTATTCTTTTATCTGCATTATTGGGCAACACAGTACCAATTTCAGGTTCAAAGAGCTCCATTTTCTAAAAAAAAAAAAAGCACAGCTACTCTACTATGAAAGGCATATCAGTTTTGATTACTGTCATATAAATCATAATTGCCAAAGAAATTGCCGGTGTTTTTGCAATCCCACCAGCAAACCACAAAGAAAATAGAATGAAAGATAGATTTCTATTCTTCCTTAACTATCTCTCCTATCTTCAGAGCCACTTAGTCCATAATCATATAAACAAGTTGAGACTGGCTTGATAAATCGAGAGCTTTTGTTATGCACTCAGGCAATCTGTTTCACAAGCTGAGTAGATCTTTACTGAACAGGCTGAATGTCAGATATTTCAGAAAGTCTTTTGATTATTTACTATAGGATTTAATTCCTTTTTTAAATCCAGAATCAATGATATTGTTTCTTCAGCTTAGTTTTGAATCCAGTAATCATTATAAAGCATATATTAATCCATGTTCCTCTCCCATCTTCTATTTAGCATGTTAGTAACTGAAGTAGGGAATATTTCCTGGCAAGGTGAAAATGTTGATAGGATAATTGTGGAAACAGAAGGTCAGTGTTACACCTATTGGCTATATATATATCTATATATCTATAGGCTCTTTCTGTACCGTCTTTGCAATGCACCTGCCTTCAAAATAAGTGAGGCCAACAAATGCAAATCCCAGTCTGTGTATGGTCTTTCTATCACAATACAAGATTGGGGATTCAGGCATTGATATGTATAAACAGAACTGAGTTTTCAGTAGCTGTATATAATTCAGTTAATTTCATTTCAGTGATTTGTGATACCATGAAAATTCTAAAGAAACTCTTGGTAAAACATTTGTTTTATTACCACTGTTCGCAAAATGAAGCAAGGATAAATCTCTTTATTTTACTTATTATTACCCTATATTACTTCCCATCTGTTTGCCAATTGTACTTTTTATTGCTTTCAGTGTAATCAGACACAGAATTCTTACGTTGTTACTTGTTCTTCCTTCTGTGTCACATCTGCAGTAATTTCCCTCAGAATTTGGATTTAATTTTCCTCTTCATTGTAACGAGTATGTAATGAGTAATAATCTCCTGATGGGTATCTAAACTGCAGCTACCAACAGTTAACATTTTTACAAATGCATTAAAAAAGATTGCATGGTAAACTAAGTTCCTGTAGAGGTAGTCCTCAGTTTACAACTCTTAATTTAGTGACAGTCTGAAGATACAACAGTATTGAAAAAAAGTGACATGACCGTTTTTCACACTTATGACCCTTGTTGCATCTCTATGTACATGTCATCAAAACGTGGCTGCTTAGTATCTTGGTAACTATTCCATCACCTTGCAGTAAATCTTCATTTTTTCCAATATTGGATGAAAATAATCCTTGCTGCTGTTAAGACACATAATATTAAATACATACTGTTAGGAATATAATCTAACTGTTGGATTGGCAATATATAAATCATGTAACAATGCTATACCTTTTTCTTTAAATCATACTATAAAATGTGATTCGTTGCTGTTTTCCTCAATCGGCCATAAGAGGGAGCCAGAATGACTGTTAGCTCTCTGTTTCATTAGATACTGGGCTGATCTGATCTGAGTGTTTTGGAAGCTGGCTGTTAGAAAGTGCCGTGAGCTACTGTTAGTTTTGCAACTGCTAGCAAACATTGAATACTGAACTGATTATATGATACTGTACTATGTTATTTGGATTATCTCTTAACTGAAAGATGTTGATGACTGACTGTCTTAACCGTGTATGACTTGGACTGTTTGATGGATTCTGATACCTCTATTTCCATGAAAGTAAAAGCCTATTTAAACTGTACAGTGTCTCTGTATGCCGGTTTCTGTGTTCTCCAACACAACTCTCACAACGCTTCTCTGAACGTACTCGCTCTCCCAATGGGGAGCTTACCTAACACATACTTTTCTTATAAAGTTTTCTGATATTATATATAATAAAAACAGTTCAGGTTTAAAATGTACATATTTCTCTATCTGTTGTGTCCCGCCAACAGCCAGCAGAGCTGGCAGCAGAGTCAGACAGTGAAGAGGTTGGGAGGAACATGGGCCAGTCCTAGGGGCTGAGGAAAGGTCAGACAAAGGCTCTGTGTTGGAGGCAGAGAGGGAGCTAGACAGCAGTGAGACAAAGGAACAGCTGGAGTCTGTTCCCAGTTGTGCGCATACCCAGAGCTGCCAGAAGACAAGAACAACTCAAAAAGCAGGGTCGACTTAGGACTAAAGCCATACCGTGGAGGTGATGGGCCCCTTCCATAGGAAACAAAAGAGGACCAAATGGAGAGTGGGCTTTTGCAGGAAACAATTTGTTCATTCGGTCATTTCAAGAGTGGAAAGTTCTATTTGTGACTAGAAGAGACTCTGTCCCAAGTTTTGCCTTGCCCTGTGTTTGGAAACTAGTTATTTGGCAGCTCTCCAAACGAGATAAAGTTCTTGTTGATAAACATTCTTCTGAAAGACTGTTTGCTAAGCCTTGCTATCTGTGAATGAAAGGAATTCACAGTTGTGTAAATAAAAGAGGTTTTGCCAGGACTAAGACTCTGCTTCTTGCTTTTTAAGGACGCCTGGATCAGAATACTATCACTTTTTCTAACCACCCGTGTATCTTTGCCCAATTTTTTTTTTGCTTTGTCACAAGAACAACACAAATGATAAAATGTGCTTTTAAATATTTTATAAAATAGTTAAGATATTAGATTGTACAGAAATGCATATATTGCTATTGAAAATTAAACAGAAAGAGAATGTAGAATACTATCGAACATAGAATTTATTTTACCAATGGCTGGAAAAAAGGGGTGGAGATTAAGAATGTAATCTGTATTGTTAAGTAAATTAAATACCCAGACAACACGATGTTTATTAACATCTAACTAAGAAATGTATTTAATAGAAAATCAATAAAATAATAATAATAAAAAACTTGGATGCTTGGCAACTGGCATGAATTTATAACAACTGCATTCTCCCAGGGTCATGTCCTAACCATTTGTCATCTGACAAACTTTTGACAAGCAAAATCAATGGGGAAAGCCAGATTCGCCTAACAACTTCATGATTCAATTAACAATTAACTGCAGTGGCAAAAAAAATATCATAAAATGGGGCAAAACTCACTTAACAATTGCCTTGCTTAGGGGGAAGGAGGAGGGGGGAGGGGGGGAGGGGGGAGGCAGGGAGGGAGGGATATATACTAGGTTAGACATGATGTGTTAGATCTCAATGAAATGTGACTTCACATGTATACTGTTTTTCTCTTAAAAAAAAATAAAAAAATAGGATAAGCCAAATACATTAACATATAGTGGAAATACACCGAGGAGAGGAGGAGTAGGAAAGAAGAAAGATGGGTAGAGAGGGATGGGAGAGAGGGTGGGGGGAAGGTGAAAAGGAAGGGGGGAGCGGATCTGGAGAGAGGAGTGGTAGAGGGGGAGGGGAAGTAGGGTAGAGGGGGATGATTGAGGGAAGATAGAAAGTTGGAGGGTGGTAGAAGAAAGAGGTATATGGAGAATGGAAGAGGTATATTGGGCTTTTATTTTCTGGGGCATTGTCGACAAGAGGAATTGATGCAATTATTGTTTAATACTGTATGGTGTATACATGTGAGTGTATGAAAATGAAAATGAAAATAAAATATATTAAAAAAAAACAATTGCCTTGCTTAGGAAGAGACATTTTTGGCTCCGTTGTGGTCATACTTGAGGACTACTTCTAATAACATGGGTTGTAGAGGATGCAAACTGGACCTTAATAATGAACAGTAGTCTAGATTTTCAAAGTTACAGACCACTCAAAAAAACTTACCATATTTTTTGGAGTATAAGACACACCTTTTTCCCCAAAAAAGAGGATGAAAATCTGGCTGCGTCTTATACTCTGAATACAGCATTATTGGCCTCCTGAAACCCCACCCTCTTCCCAAAAATGGACATGCAGAGGGTTAGGGAGGCCTGAAAAGTGCTCCTGGAGACTGGAGAGGGCAACCCCCCCCCCAGGAGCACTCTAGAAGGCTCCTAAAGGCTATGCATGCCCTTTTTTTGGCAAAAAATGGGTCAATTCTTTGCTTGTTTTTGCCGCCCCCAGCCTCCAGGAGTACTTTGCACGCCCCCTCTCTCTGCATGCCCCATTTTTCACAAAAAAAAATGAGGCATATGCAGAGGGTTTGCAGAGTGCAAAAACTTTTTTTAAAATTTACTTCTTCAAAATCTTGGTGCGTCTTATACTTCGGTGCGTCTTATACTCTGAAAAATATGGTACCTACGATTCATCCATGGGACTGCATTTCAGGCACTTGGCAACTGACTTGCATTTTTTCCCAGTTGCAAGTGCTTGCAGTCACATGATCATGTTTTGTAATTGTTTTTTGCTTCTTTCTGGCAAAAAAAACACCCATTGGATAACTTGGATTCTGACTTACAAACCTGCAATTCATTTAACAGTGGCTTCCATAACGAACGTTGTAAACAAGTTGTACAATACTGGTAACTCAGTTTACGACTGCAATAACTCATGACCAAAATTCATGGCTCAACTGTAATCTAAATTGAGGCATGTGAGTGTGCACTGACAACACTACTGAATTGTCAATATCTGCAAAAGCCCATGAATTTTGCAGGCATCTGCAAAAAGAAAACCTTAATTCATGTACTGTACATACATTGATTCAAGACAGGTTTTCTCCCTGTGTGCATCAGCACTGAACACACTGATGTCTCCAGGAGACATCAATGCCTTTTCAGTGACTGGACAAGAGTACAGTGCTCCAGGGAACTGCAAAAGAATTTGAAGTGCAATTTGCCAAAGAGAAATTGCAGAGCTCTATTCTGTGTTGAATCTAGAGGTATTGGGAGTTTGAAAACACTCCATGGACTTTGGAAATAGATTGTGTCACCTTGGCAATTTGAAAATGTGTGGACCTCAGCTTCCAAAATTTCCATCCTGGCTGGGCAATTTTTGGGAGCTGAAATCTGCACATCTACAAACTACTAAAGTTAAGAAACACTGCAGTAGACGGAAGCATATACAAATTTTGCCTGTTCCTCAATTCCACACTCAACAAGAGAAGTGTGTATCACATCATAATTCCAGTATTTTCCAAATGCAATTGAAGAGCAGATGATTCCCTGATCACCTCCACTTCCAGAAGGATTACTGTGATTTTCATATATTCTGACTTTTGAGTCATTATTATGTTCCAGCACTTTTTTCCTAGATCAGTGATAGTGAACCTTTTCAGTACTGTGCCAAAAAGGGAACGCACACGCATTCAAGCTCATCTAGGATGCAACCCGGAAGAGGAGCTACTCAGGGACCATGCACACACTGGAAAATAAATTTTAGGTGCATGCATGCACGCCAGCCAGCTAGTCTTCTGGTTACTGGTGTGCATGCGTGCACAACAATCAGCTGGGACACAACCCAGAAAAGGAGCTGCCCAGGGGACATGAGCGCACTGGAAAATGAACTTCAAGTTCCTAGAGCACGCATGCGCACCGGCCAGCTAACCTTCTGGTTACTGGCATGCATGCACGTGCAACAATCAGCTGGCCAGCATGCATGCTTACACTGGAAAACAGAAGACCAGCTCTTCCAGTTTCCGGCACTGCCACACACATGAAGGCCAGCTGATCATCATACATGCATGCACAACAGAAACCCGGAAGAGGAGTGGGTGATGCCATGCATGCCAGGCAATATGACTCTGCATGCCACTTCGGGCACATTGGCCATAGATTCACCATCATGGTTCTGGTTCATAAAACAATAGATGAAAACAATAGATTGCCCCTGGTTTCACACAGATTATCAATGATCCAATGCTTAGGGAACTTTAAAACGTGGCATCAGGTTCTCTCCAAACATCAAATCCTTGCTTGGTTACTAAGGACTTGTGCATACATTGGCATGACTGCTTCATTTTCTGGGTGAGTAAATTCTATTAAGTCTCAGAAACTGTCACTTGCCATTTGAAGATTGCAATGAGTCCATTAGTAAATGGACTCAAGGCCATATATAAAGCAACTTTCACAAACCTAATTCCCACTGGATTACAACTCACAGAAATTCCAATCAGCATGTCTTGTAGCTGGGGTAATTTGGACTCTAGGATTATAAACCTCACATAGTTGAAGAGAAACAATTTTGGGAAAGCTGCACCAGGAGAAATGAAAAGCTGATCAGGGAAATGCAGCCTCCCCCGCCTGGAAGTTACCCATGTGAGCCTCAGAATTGCTAACTTTTATGAGTTTGGCATTTATTTCAGCTGTTTGACTTCACACAAGGTTTTATTTCCCCGCAATCTAAATTGTTTCAAACAACTGCTGTGAAACTAAAGGTCAAGATTTAATGTCCTAGCAAATAAAATGTTGATGATTGTAAGTAATTATCAGGTAATTCTAGTGCCTGCCCAAAATTTCAGGGAATGTTTTAAGCTTCAGTGAACGAAGACCTTAATGAGCCTGACAAAATTCAGAGCAGTAGAAGTGGCATTTATGGATTATTGCTGTTTTGAATTCTAACCCAGAAAAGGCAGTGCATCTGACCTGGTGAAGATAACACTGTAGTATCAACAGCGAATGTAGCTCCCATCTAAACCTGGTGTGTTCAAAATTACTTGCCCGACAGAGTCTAATCTTCAAGATGATTTAAAATATTGCATTTGCATTTTTAATGTGAACTCTAGTGCAGAATCTTTTATAGATCTTTTTACAATGTATATATGAAGAGGTCCCGCAGGTTTAATAGGTTTTCTTTAAAATTTGTAGTGCCCACCTTAAGAAGAGGAAATATTCTTATTGTCTTTTAACCCTATTAATTCTCGAGTCACAATGAAATTCTTCTACGATGTCATAAAATACAGTTTTTCACTCCATCTTTTCTGATATAAAATATGGGATAAGGTTCTCCAGATTCCATATTCAGAAACAAAAATTAATCTGGGCCATCCATTTTCATGTAGTTTCTAATATCATGGGTTCACATAATGGGTTTCCTTATTATAAATAAGGAATTCCCCAGGTACTTAATGTGTGAGCCAGTGTGATATAGTAATCAAAGCACTGGATTACAATCAAGTGATCCAGAATTAGGTCCCTCCTCAGCTATGGAAACCTGTTGGTGATTTTTAACCAGCTTATTTCTCTCCGCTCTAAGTACTTCAAAGGTTTGTTTTAAGGGTAAAGTAAGAAATCCCCATATAAATCCCCTTTCCTGTTCCTGTATAAAATATATAAATGTGCAGGTCCTGTCAGCATCTTCTTAAACAAACTGTATCTTTCCAGGGTATTGTAAGACTGTTCTCCATTATTTCATCTTGATCTTATGTGAAGACTTGTTTGATTGAAGAGGTTGCCGGGGGGCGCTCTGTGCATGGTCAGATATCCCCGAATCATATATTTTAATCTGTCAGGGACAATAAAACCAACAGATAGATTGCTCAATGCTTTCAAAACACTCCTCATCATAGAAAAAATGGAGAGTTTTTAATAATCCAGAGGCTTAGAAAGTTACTGGCTCTCTAATAATAGTGTCTCCATTCATTAGCTAGATTTTGTGCCTGCTTTTTTTTTTTTAAAAAAAAAGTTAAGAATCCCAGTTTAAACATGGCTTCACTGATGGTTATGATATCTCCCTTGGACGACTCTTCAGATTCTTCTTCAGAAGTCGGCTCAAGGGAGGATAAGCTCAGGAACTGAGTTATTTAATGATTCTGAACAGCTTGTCAGCTTGTTTGGCTGGGATCAGCTTTTAGGGACAGACAGTCAATGAAGAGGAGCAGAAGCTGACTTCTGTGGTGGATCCGATAGCACATAGGGGAGAGAAAAGATGAGAGCAATGGAGATCTGCAAGATTACTCAGGAGAAGACCCCACCCATCTTAAGGGGCTACACCAGAAAACTATTTATCATGTCAGATAGAGGGCAGTTGTTGGGAACAAAGTGTTTGGTTCCTGGCTGTGTGTGGGTTTGTTTGTTCCTAATTTAAGTTAAGTAACATTGTATGTATCACTGTATGTTGTGCTCTGAGTGATATTACTTAAAGGAAGGTAATCCAAAAATAAGAAATCTGAGGGAGGAGCCAACGTCGCGATAATACGGATTTGCGGTCTCGATGCTCCGAGACCGCAGCCGATACTTTTGCCGCTGGGTGGTCCAATCGGACCTAAACCGTCCCAAAGAGATGGTGAACAGGAAGAATACATCTTGCTGACTTCAGGGACATTGCAAAGTCCCTGATCGATGCAAGAGAATTTCTTCAAGCCGGTGACAAAAAATCCAGCCAAGGCGAATGAAGAATGGAGTGAATAAATGTCACTCCAAAACGGAAGGATACGGAAATAGAAAGTGTTTCCAGCTGGTGAGGAACTTTTACTGTTTTAAAAAGAGACTGCCTATAAAAAAACTTAAAATTAATTTAAATTGGAGGACAGAAGAATCAAGCAGCGGAATTAAATTTGTAATGGTTTTGGACAGTGGTTATCTTACTTTTTAAATGCTATCTTCATGGATGGAATTTATGCAAGCCTTTTAAAATGAATGGATTAAGTTTTTTTCTTCTATTTTTTATTTTATCATTCTCTGTAACCTATGGTCTAAAATTTTCCTCTTTCATTACTGGGGGTGTTCTTCTAACCCATTAAAAAATTGGAGTCTTTTTTCTAAATTGAAATACAAAAAAAATACAAAACAAATAAGGAAATTTTCAACAATAACACTGCTACTCGGAGGCTGGAAGGTTTGTATATTGGAAATGGAACACTTCTTTTTTCTTCACTGATTGTTTTGGCTTGGCACTACAAGGTCTCACTGCTTGGTTATAGAGAGTGATAAGAAGAGATGCACGAAAGTCTTTTTGTAACCAACTGATACACTTTCTACAGCATGTAAAGAAGGATGTTGTGTTTGTTTTAAATAAAAAATAAAAAATATTAAAAAAAACAAAAATAAGAAATCTGTCTAACTTGACGGAAGCTGTGAAAATTTCTCAAAATGGATATAGAAGTATGTGCAGTGGTGGGATTCAAATCATTTAACAACCAGTTCTCTGCCCTAATGATTTCTTCCAACAACCAATTCACCAAACTGCTCAGAAAGTTAACAACTGGTTCTCCCAAAGTGGTGCGGCTGAATCCCACCACTAAGTGCATTCAAAAGAACTTTCTTTTGTGATCATTCACCTGCAAAGATTACATTTCAAATTTCTTTTGATGTCTTGTACATTGTTTATACTAAAAGATTCTCACTAAGGAGTATGTTTATGATAACCAAAGGCATTCTTATATCAATATATATATATACACATATACACATATATACATATACACATATACACATATACACATGCGCGCGCACACACACACACACACACACATATACATATACATATATATACATATACATCATATACATATACATATACATCATATACATATACATATACATCATATACATATACATATACATATACATATACATATACATATACATATACATATACATATACATATACATATACATATACATATACATATACATATACATATACATATACATACATACATACATACATACATACATACATACATACATACATACATATATATATATATATATATATATATATATGGAATCTAGTGTAAGATAGCAATAGCAATAGCAGTTAGACTTATATACCGCTTCATAGGGCTTTCAGCCCTCTCTAAGCGGTTTACAGAGTCAGCATATTGCCCCCAACAACAATCCGGGTCCTCATTTTACCCACCTCGGAAGGATGGAAGGCTGAGTCGGTGAGATTTGAACAGCCGAACTGCAGAACTGCAGTCAGCTGAAGTAGCCTGCAGTGCTGCATTTAACCACTGCGCCACCTCGGATAGTCACTGCATCTAAAATGTGCACAGAAGATGCTTACTCCTCCCCTACTGAAGTGTATAGAACACAAGCATGTCGCCCCTGTGAGCATGTCAATAACATTGGAAATATGCTACAGTCAAACATGAAGGATAACTTCATCATTTATGACGCATGCTCAATAGCAAATTACAAACCTAGACAAATTGATATTCACCTAAGCCTGCAACCTGACCTTATTAAGGGTCCTTTGGGTAATATTCACCAGCTGATCTACACTAACGTTTCCATCTCAGCTTGGCCTTTCAGCTGGCATATTATGATTTGGGGTTTTCTACTTCTGCTTTTCCTCCAACAGACTCTGACAGGTTTCCAACCCAATGTGTCCCTATCAATGAAGAATATCTGTAAGACTCCCTTTCCTCACCAAATATCGCATTGTTCAATAAACTCCATCTTCATCAGATGGATAGTTATCCAATAGAAAAGCTGAACAGTTCAATAATCAATCTGCAGACTGAATAAAAGCTAAAAATGGTTCTTTTGGAACAGAAATATTCCATATTTTTTAAACTTGATTTATAAATATGATTTCATTTTGTTGCAAGACACCTGGACTCTACCGCTTCCATGGAAAGGTTATATAGTATATTCCCTTAATGGTGTACGTGGTCCTGAAAGGGCCAATATCAGGAATCTTAATATCTTGAAATGCAGGTAACCTGTAGTCTCCAGTTTCTCAGTTGGGACACATATGAGCAAATGGCATTATCCTCTAGGGCCAATTTAGCAAAATATGCTTTCCTAATTATAAACATTTACTGACCTCCTTGCAGGTTGGTTTCCTCAACAAATGTCACCTGGGATACATTTGAGAATTACTTGACACCGTTTGCCTGGGCTGACACAATTCCTGGCGTTCTATTTCTCAGTGACCTAAATGTCAAATTTGGTACCAATGACAAATCCTTTCCTCCCAAATTAATAACCATAATTCCCAGTCACACCTTCATAATCACAGAGGCCAACTATATCTCTCTAGGGGTCAGGGCATCAGCCTTACAAAATGACACCTACAAGGTATTACTAGAAAATTCAGGCTTTGCATATTAAAATGGCAGAATAGACAATGACTTTACTGGAGAATATGCCTACTAGGGAGTAGGTCCAGTAAACTCAATTTTAAATTTAATAAACTAATTTCTAATTATTTTGTTTAATTTGGTATGTTCTATACAGTTGAACTATGAACTATGGCTGAAGAACACTCTTCACTACTATTTCATTTGGGCTTTGGCCATTATTCAACTTTTCAGAACATTAAAATTAGGACATGGAGCCAGTTACCCCAAGGACCATATTCTCTGACAAGATAGTGAGATCAGCTTAACATCTTCCCAAAAATCAGACCTTGAACCACTGTAGCTCCTGATTGAGAGCTCAAACTCTGAAGAAGCTCTTAATACATATAACCTATTGACAGACAAATTCCACAGATCATTATTAATATCCTGTTAACCATAAGCCCTGGTTTAAATCAGGACTATATATAAGCCAGGGCAAATTTAGTGGCAGCCTTCAAATTGTGTAAATTCAGTAATCGCAATGTTGCTAGAAAACAACTTCTAGATCATAAAGGAAGTTAGAAAAAGAAAAAATACAAAAGCATATAAAATGAATGTGAATGATTTTTTCTAGCCACAAGAAACAAAAATCCTGCTGTCATTTGGAAGATATTTGCAAGCACTTCATCCCATCAATCAAAATCTAAGGTTCACTAGAAAAATGAGTATGAGTTTTACAATCTGTTTTATCAATCCTTCACCTATCCATGTTTCATTCCAATCTATCTCATTAAACAGTATCCCTCCTTCACCGCCACATTCGTGGCCACAAATTGTCAAATTTATTGATCAGCTAAAAAGCCTCTGCTACTGATTTGATGCCCATAAAATTGTTTAAAAATAATAGCCATGGAAAAGATATCCAGATTCTCTCTGACTCACTATGGAACCAAAAGTTGGATCTTGAAGAAGTAGGATAGGAAGAGTATTAATGCTTCTGAATTTAGGCACAAATATGTAGGTGGAAATTATCCTATTTTGGACACATTATGCAAAGAAAGCTCTAATGTGGGGAAGGAAGTAACAGTAATTAGAAGTCTTTAAAGACCATATTAGGGACAGATTGTTATAGAAAAATTAGGTTGTTATTTAAGAGTCAATACCAACTTGATAGCATGTAATCAAATTTTGATTAGTGGGATAACCTTTTGTGTCCTTATTTATCCAAATTAATAACTTATTTCATATCATATCATATTATTCAATCATAGCTCTACTCTTCCAGAAGCCCAGTAGCACTGATCCTTTCAATTCCAACTCAGTTATTTTCCTCTATTCCCAAAAAACCACATGCATATTCTTTTGACATAAACTCTTCATTGAGCAGAACAAGAGAAGTTTTGCAATCTTTCTCTTATATATCATTTTGGTTGGCTTACAAGATTAAACATACATACAAACACATAATCAAAAATAAATAATCATAACAAGACTATTAAAACATTAACAATAACAACTATTTTTAAAAACCAAATCTAAGGGAGAGTATAGTCAATTACACTAACAGTACAGCCATTTTGCAGGCTCCATAACACCCACTATTAGATCTCTAGGCCAGATGACAAAGCTATGTCTTCTGGCCTTCCAGAAGCCCAGTAAGGTCAGATTAACAGAGTTGGAAGGAACCTTGTAAGTCTTCTATATCAGGGATTGTATGACCTCAGGGGAATGATGTTCCATTGGGGAGATGCCACAACAAAAAAGGTTATCCTCCCAGGTCTTGTCAGATGACATTTCTTAATGGAGAGAAACCACTACATGCCCTTTTTGATGGACTTAATAGGACAGGTAGATGTGATTGGAGACAGACATTCTGTCAAATAACACAGCTCTATGCCACAAACAAGCAGCCTTTAGGGAGGCGAGACCAACTATGAATCATTGTTTTATTCTGAAGTTTGGGGCTTAGAAAATACATATGCTCATTCTCACTCCCTTTATCTCACCTTTATTGATCTAATATCAACAGAGAAGGCTCCAGAAAAAGCTGTCACAATAAGTGATAGACTGGAGGCCAGTCTGCCTAATTAGGATGCTTCAGGAGAATACTGTCACAGAAGTTAGAAGTGATAGCAACGGCCTACAGATATTCCTATTCAAAAATAAGAAATAAAACAGGATAGTATCCTGGACTATTTCTGTCTTCCCCACCCGCCACCCTAATGGTTATTTCTTTAACTAAAGCACAATTCCATCATCACTCCAATTTAACAATCGTGTTGGTTGTGCTTTTTTATGCCATAAAAAAGAAGCCCGTCTTTCTCACATACCACCTGAGGCCTTTGGGCACACATTTCTTTTTCCGTGCCATGGCTTCTTGTACTCTATTTTTATTTTATTTTAACAAGTCAACCATTTAATTTGCTATTCAGTCACTGCAAAAAAAATGATTATCCCTTATCACTCTTCCCACAATGATTCCTTCCTGCTTCTATAGAACCTAAATAACTGTTAAAGGATGTTGATCAGAATCAGGCAGAGGATCAATTTCATCTGCGCTTCTTGCACTATTTCTGATTTAAAATGTTAATAGCTGGGTGAAGGAAACTTTGTTAGTGGTGATAACATTAATAATCAACTACAGTCCAATACATTTTCATGTTATTAACTTTCTTGACATTGTATGGTTTGCACTCACTTTTATTGTTGAAAAATGATCTCAACAACAACAGAATAAAATAATAGAGTTGGAAGGGAGATTGTGAGTCTTCTAGTCCAACCCCTTGCTCAAGAAGGAAAGCCTATGCCATTTCAAACAAATGGTTGTCCAATCTCTTCTTTAAAACCTTCAATGTCAGAACATCCATAACTTCTGGAAGCAAGCTGTTCCACTAATTAATTGTTCTAACTGTCAGGAAATTTTTCCTTAGTTGTAGGTTGCTTCTCTCCTTGATTATTTTCTATCCCTTACTTCTTGACCTGCCTTCAGGTAGTTTGGATAACTTGCTGGGCACTTGTAATCAGGCTTTAGCTTTTGATGACTTATGAAAAATAAAGTGTCAGAGTTCCAAGTAACACCCTCAACAAAAGAAGACTCCGAGGCTAGAAGTTCCTCAAAGTTCCATTTTTATTAAAGATGCCATATTGGCACATCTGGGAAAACATGAATCTGAAAGCTTCCGGGTTTTCCCCACTCAAAAGAAAGTCAAAATCCCTTCCCCTGCACCCACATGTTCATCACACGGTCCAAACACTCCACCATCCCAACTGGAGATGCCTCCTAGTCATGCCATTCCAGGTGCAAGGTAAATCGTCCTTGACTCCCAGAGAAAAGGAAGTTATTATGGTTATATATCTCTACCATGCCATGCAATCTTCCCTCTTGGTTTCCCACAGCACTAAGTGTGGCTGTTCTGACCTAGACTTCCCAAGAGCATGAAGCAAACTCCTGGTCCTGACAAAAACCCCTTTTATTAATTTCCTATGAATTCTGCTCTTTCACAGACAGCAAATCCTCTTTCCAGGGAGGATTTATATTCACAGACCTTATCTGGCGTAGAGAACTGCCAGGCCGATATCTGCAAAACTTGGCAAGGAGTCTCGGAGAGTCATGAGCCAATTAATCAAATTAATTGTCACCTGCAAACTCCACTCCCCTTTTGCTTCTCTGGGAGGAGCCATTCATCGTCCACTTGTGGCCTTACTTCCAAGTTGACCCCTGTTCTTTAGCTGTTCCCTTCATCTGGCAACACTGCACATGTGCACACTATGAACAGGGTCCAGCTGTTTGTCTGCCTCACTGATGTCCAACTCTGAAGGCAGCTGACAACTGACATACGGTTCTGGACCCTTCTCTGCCGCCGACACAGAGCCCTCATCAGAGCCTTTCCCAGACTCCAGGACTGGCCCATGTTCCTCCCCAATCTTCTCACTGTCCGAATCTGCTGCCAGCTCTGCTGGCTGCTGGTGGGCCACAATAGTCCTGAAGAGCCAAAGAAAAAGATGGTCTCCAGGGCTGTCATAAAACATTTTCCAATGCAAGATATAATAACAAAAATAAGATTTGGATTCCAGTTTCATACAATTATTATTTAGTAATATTTATAAAAATATTATAAAATGTACAAAAGAACAAAATACCCCAAATTCATCTTCTTAGTGTTTTTATAGTCCATCATATTTGTAGCTATAGATATAGATATAATAGGCTATTGTGACCAAGAGGCCATCTGCTTATTTTTTCAGAAGGTCATATTTTTATGGAAGAAAAGTATGTGCACATATCATTAAAGTGAGCAGTAACATAAGAAGTACTAAAATCTATTTACTTGTTGTAAATAGAGATAGATAGGCATTAATGATGGTGCTGTTACATAGAGGCTGAAAATGAGAGAATAGGTATCTAAGTGCTCTTCTGATTGCTTGAAAACTGTTCTCCTGTCCTTGTCATTGTTCTGTTGATATTTGTCATTTTTATTGCTCTCATGTTTTTGTTACATGAGTCAAACATATGACAAAACAAATTGTATTGTTTGCATGACTGCAAGGAACATTCAAATGAAGATGTTCACAGGCAGTACTATTAATTTTAGGGAGATGGAACTGAACTGATACAGACTGCTGCAATTGTATACAAATTTTGCTAATATTGAAAGGCCATGGTTGTAAATAAATGTATTTAACTATAGTTTTATGTCTATGGAGATTCATGGTTGTCCCAAAAACGTGCTTTTTTTCAAGAGGCAACTGGACTTTATGGTTTCTCTTTGAAGACATTTCGCTTCTCATCCAAGAAGTGCTGAAGAAGCTTCTTGGATGAGAAATGAAACATCTTCAAAGAAAACCAGGAAGTCCAATTACCTCTTGAAAAAAGCATTTTTGGATTAACTAAAGTTCCATGTAATCCTGTAATAATTAATTATATCAGGTAAGCAACATGCAGAAACAGTACCATATTTTATTTCTCCCTCTGCTTTATAAAATCATTGCATCACAACAAGGCCTCACATCTGGCAACCAAGTCTTCTGTATAAATATTCCTAGTAATCTATAGCCAAGAAGTGCCTACCTTGATACTTTCCAGATGTGTTAAATTGTAAACATCAGAATTCCCAGTTTTGTCTTTTTCCTTCTGCTTCAAGATTAGAACTATTTGTTTACTTGTTTGTTTATATAATATGGCTGCCAAATTAAAAATAAATAAATCTTTATATAGCCAGTGGAATCCAGGGAAGCAAGTTTTGCCCATTTTGTACATGCATACAGCATCCTGATGTATACACAAAGGTCCAGGGCTTGCATTACAGTGCTCCTTTTGTTATTCTGACCTCCCATGTAGACCTCCTACCATCTCTGGGCCCAGGGTCAGAGGCAGTGCATGGCCATCATGGTAGCTGCAGACCTGAATTAATTCATTCAGGACTCTATTCACACAGGGAGGGAGGGGTCACACATTAGACCTGGTGTTGCCTCCGGGAAATGGTGTCATAATCTGAATTTGGGTGATATTAAAATTTCCTTCCATGAATGGACCACTCTTTCTTGAGCCTAGAATTCTCCACAGCTACTCCCCACCACATGGAAATGCAGCCTATTCAGTTGGGCCACCCCAGGCACCTGATGGATCCAATGCGGTTTCAGAAGGCACTTGGGAATTTCCCCCAAACTCTGTTAGTTACACATTTTAGCAGAGGCTCTCATTTCAGCTTGGTGAGACAGGTGATGGGGACAGTGGACTGAATCATACCTATGCAGACTCTTGTCATCTTATGGCAGCTAGGAAGGATGCCTATTCCATGGCAGATCCTGATCTGTGAAACACTTGGCTACCTGAATTTCAGCAGGCCTCTAAGTTCCTGCCTTCCACAAAGCCTTGAAGAGCTGGCTTTTCACCAAGTGTTGGGATAAGATTAGATAACCGAACATTATAAGTTTCACTTGGCACCAGTTTTTTTTTTGTCTTTAACGCTTTAATGTTTTTTTAAAATTTTTATAGTTTTAATACGGCTTTGTATCTTAACTTTTGATTGGGAGCCGCCCTGAGCTGGCCATAAGATGGACAGCTATTTAAATAGACACCAATGTGCCTGTTTGATAGGACACAATCTTGTTCTCTGTAATTAAAAATACATAGCATTTCTTTCAAAACAATTAAATCCATTAGTCCTCTACCCCTATAAAAACTTTGCAATTATTTAGCACTTTTTCTTCAGCAGCACATTGAACAGAATAACTGCATAGCTGCCAGTTTTACAGGATGTGTAATTAAGGTAGTTAATAAAGCAATTACCTGAACATGACAATGACTGTTCTTCACTAATCAGAAAATGAAAATAGGGGTAATCTTAAATTGCCAAATACTTCCTTAGTGACTAACGGCCCTTCCAGTGATTGGAAGGTACACATAATTATTGTGTAAGCTTGCAAGTATGTACATTGTTTAGCAAATTTAATTAAATCATTATAAACAAATTAATCCAATTATCAACTTTCTGGTTTGAAAATAGGGACCAAAAAAGTGTCAGTAGCTATAACAGTCATTAATTGGATGAAAAAAAAGGGGAGGGGAGAGGGTTTTCAAAAACTAGGCATCATGGAAAAAGAAAGAGAAGTTGAAACCTTGAATGGGAATCTTCTGTTTTCTTCTGAATATCACTCATCTAATGACCTTGCTTTCTCCGTGATTGTAGTTTGTGAATACACAGACATATCACAAAACAACACAGGCAAGTCAGTTTGTTCTTGATCACAATTATTGATTGCTTTGATTTAAAAAGCAAAGGTGAATGGGACTTGAGGGTTTTAACAGTATACAGAAGGAATATCATCTGGAATAGCTCCTCCCACCCCACCCCACCTCGTGTAATAGGTAACAGTTTAATCCTCCCTGGAAAAGCTAAAAGCTATTTCTTCTCAAGCAACAACCAATTGAAGCACCAACAGCTGCTAGATAAACCTATATCTTCTATATTTCTTATTTACCACACAGCTTTCATTTCTAATTCCAAAGAATTCAAGACACCAAGCATAAGGCTTCCCAGAGCATCTTCTCCATTACATATATTTCTGTCTTCAGACCATAGCCTAAGTAACAGAGGTGGTATTCAGCAGATTCTGACCAGTTCTGAAAAACCAGTAGCAGAAATTTTGAGTAGTTTGGAGGACTGGTAAATACCACTTCTGACTGGCCCCTCCCCCATCTATGCCTCCCGAATCCCAGCTGAACAGGACGGAACGAGGATTTTGCAGTATCCTTTCCCTGGAGTGGGGAGAGAATGGAGATTTTACAGTATCCTTCCCCTGCCATGCCCACCAAGCCACACCCACCAAGCAACATCACATCTACCAAGTCACGCCCACAGAACCGGTAGTAAAATAAATCGAATCTCACTACTGCTACGTAGGAACTAGTACTATACTGCTCTGTGAGTGAGTCCATTGTAAGAGTCCATAGGAAGGAGAAGGGATACAAGTTATGACATATATATGATGGCAACATCACATCTGATTATTCTGCATTTTCTTACAGATCTTGCTGGATTCAGTCATTTTTTAAAAAAAGAAACCTATAGTACAATAGCTGCTTTAGTTTAGTGTGCTACATGAACCTAGATATGTGGTTTATAAATCCTTCCTTCTAACTGAGTGCAGAAATAACAACCCGGGGCTTGACAGAGCGCTCATCCTCATTTTTCAAATATCATATTTCAGTATCTTACTACATTTATGCAATATCATAATTGGTAATAAATGATATTTATTACCAATTATGATATTGCATAAATGTAGTAAGCTGATAATGAAGAAAAGTTTCTCACATATAACTCAGCACGTTAGTTGAACCCTGACAGTTTATGCCTAGAATAAAATATGTGCTGCAAATTAGAATTGTGGTTTTTATTATTTTCTCATTTTTCTCATTTTTTCAGCATAACTCAATGGATGTGTGAGAATTTAGAAAGGGACAGTAAAGCTATCTCATTGTTTTTAGTTTTAGCACCAATACAGCACATCCTTCAACATATATCCATTCTATTCAAATTAACACCAGAAATTATATCAACTCCAATTTTTAAAATCTTGGTTTGCATATGAAAACAAAATTTAACTGGACTGGCAAATATGAGATGCCTCCAAATGGCCTCATTATAGCAAATGTTATTAGCAAAATAGGACAGGATATTGTGTTCATATAGTAAATGGGATATGAAATACTTGGAAATAGGAAAAGCAGAGATTAAAAGCTAATCTACTTCAAGCACTGGATATACAGTGATATAAAATTTCCAGTTTACTGCCCAACAAAACGTTCATTTTAACAGAATAAGAGAATAAGAGTTGGGTCTTCTAGTCCAACCCCCTGTTCAAGCAGGAAACCCTATATCATTTCAGACAAATATCCAATCTCTTCTTTAAAAACCTCCAATGTTGGAGCACCCACAACTTCTGGAGGCAAGTTGTTCCCCTAATTAATTGTTCTAATGTCAATAAATGTCTCCTCAGTTCTAGATTGCTCCTCTCCTTGATTAGTTTCCATCCATTGCTTCTTATTCTGCCTTCAGGTGCTTTGGAGAATAGGTTGACCCTGTCCTCTTTGACCCAGCCCCTTAGATATTGGGACACCGTTATCATGTCACCATAGAAAACTAATCAAGGAGAGAAGCAACCTAGAAATAAGGAGAAATTTCCTGACAGTTAGAACAATTATTCGCTGGAACAACTTGCTTTCAGATGCTGTGAATGTTCCAATACTGAAAGTTGTTTTTTTTAAAAAAAAAAGATTGACTAGCCATTAGTATAGGGCTTCCTACATGAGCAGGGGGCTGACTAGAAGACCTCCAAGGTACCTTCCAATTCTATTGTTCTGTATTTTGTAGTCCTTCTTTTCATTAAACTAGACATACCCAATTCCTGCAACCATTCTTCATGTTTTAACCTCCAGTCCCCTTTGTTGCTCTTTTCCACATTCTTCTGGAGTCTCAAAATCTTTATATTGTGATGACCAAATCTGGATGCAGTATTCCAAGTGTGGTCTTACCAAGGCATTATAAAGTGGTACTATCACTTCCCCTGATCTTGATTCTATTTCTGTCTTAACGCAGCCTAGGACTGCATTTTGTCTTAACAGCTGGGATGAGATAGTTCTTTAACATACAAATGGTGCAACTATATTATCATGTGTCTAAACACACTTAGAAATTAGTAGCTTGGAGAGGGAGTGTTGCCATCACCCTACTAATTTCTTTCTTTAAGTGTCCTACATTAATGTTTGAAGAAAGCACCAGTCCCTGATAAGTTGCTGAGGCACAAATTGATCTGCAATGAGGGCAAAGCAAAGTAATCCACCATTCTTCTTGCTGGTCAAGGTTGAAAAGAATTCATATGAGACCATCAGGAACAACCCAAATCAGAGAAGTTTAAAAAAGGAATAAAGGAAACATTCTTGGAATTGTCTTGGAGTCCTGGAAAGGGGTTTCTTGAAAAAAAATGGGTTCAGAGAAAAGTTGAACATTCAAAGAAACAATATAAAAAGACAAGTTGATTTCTAACTCTGTATGATTTATTGAAACAGCAATAAAATAATCCTTGGAATTAATTCTGAAACTATATCTGTGTTCTTTAACTATTCTCTACCTTGTGCTAGTCCAGTATATGAAAAGGCAAAGAGAACACAGTCTAAGAATACAGTCTTAGAAAAATTATTTTTTTAGCAGTACCAGAGAGCTATTAACTAGATTATATGAATTATTTCTGGCTTAATATACCATTTAAGTTTCTTGATAATAAAGATGAAACAGCAATTAGGAAAAACTAAGTTTTGGAACACCAACATTAATGTATTTAGCAGAGAATTTTGACCAATCCATAACCCAGAAGAAAGTTGTACTTTTTCTTTTCTATTATTCATACTATGTTATCCAGCAAGCACTGATAATCCTATTAATATGGCCACATCACACAGACTGAAGAATAGCTCCATATCTTTGAAAATAACACTTCTTGATATAGTTTTCATTTCAAAGAAAAGCCAGAAAACATATTTTTTTTAATTCAAACTCTTTTTATATGAGCTGTATAGCTGTCTATTGAGAGGGGGGAGAGGGGGGGAGAGAGAGAGAGGGAGGGAGGGAGGGAGGGAGAGAGAGAGAGAGAGAATGAATGTGAATGTATAGAAATGCCAGCAGGAAATACTAAAAATTTATATGTACTGTACTATATAATTTACTAAATCTATCAAGTAGACAAACATAAAGAAGAGTTTAAACAAATGTCCATGGTTTTTTAAACAACAATATATAAGAATAATAGTTGATTAAACCTCAGGATGTAGAATTAAAAATTTTAAGCAGGTGACAGCTCAAGTCTATCCCAATTACCTTGCTACTTACATTTTCCTTTATAAATGTAGCAGTTCATGCATACAGATACATTAATCATATTCAGTTGATAAACCTATTAGCCTATTAGTAAAATACTTCACCAATACAGTGGTACCTTAGTACTGGTCATTAATTGGTTCCAGGAGGTGCAACAAGTACCAAAAATGACAAGTACCAAACAATGTTACCATAAGGAATAATGTATAGTAATGAAGCAACCAACATCAAGTTCTAGCTTGCATGTTGAGTACCAAACAAACATTTATTACTGGGTCAAAATTTTCAGGTCAAAATGCATCAAGTACCAAATTTGATAAATTTCAAAACAGTTGAGAACCAAGATGCTATTATAGTTTATTTTATATGCTGCAAAACTTCAGGCTAAATGAAAATGCTGATTTTTCTCAGCTTATATAGCAAGAATGCTTTTGGTGGGATTCTAACACATTTATCACTAAAAATTCTCTAGACTGTACATTGACTTAATATTTCTTTAAAACTGAAAACAGATGGATTTTCAAATAGATGATGGCTGTTTTTAGTAGATCATTCTCTAAAAATTCCCAGGCTAGTTGCAGTTCACATGTTACATTTTTCACATGGTTAGTTTTGGCCACAGGAGTCTGTGTTAAAGAATGTGAGAGCATTGCTTATTGGCTTTATGAATTTGCAGTAAATGTAAATCTATTCTGCAAGGCTCTGGGTTTTTCCCCACTCTATTTAATGTTGCATGCTTGCTTAACAAAGTGGTATTATTTTTCATTACTTCTACTGTTTCACCAGATTAGTTTGATACATGTTTGAGTAAAATAAGTGAATGAGTGCATCCAGCATTGCCCACCAGCAGCTTCAGAATACAGAATTATTAATCAATAAAGCTGGAAAACCTTATATTGGAAATGTGGACATGATTTGTCATGTAGGTTAAATTCTAATGAAGCAAATAAAGCATCAACCTCTGGAGAGCCAGGGATCGAGGCCATGCCTCCATTCTGGTTCTCCTTGACCTCTCAGCGGCTTTCGATACCATCGACCATGGTATCCTTCTGCGACGACTGCGAGAGGTGGGGGTGGGAGGCACTGTTTTGCAGTGGTTCTCCTCTTACCTCTCGGACAGGTCGCAGTTGGTGTTAGTTGGGGGGCAGAGATCGAACCCTAGGCCCCTAACATATGGGGTGCCGCAGGGTTCGGTCTTGTCTCCCCTACTTTTCAACATCTACATGAAACCGCTGGGCGAGATCATTCGGCGGCACGGGATAAAATACCATCAGTATGCGGACGATACCCAGCTGTATCTGTCCGCCCCGTGCCAACTCAATGAAGCGGTGGACGTGATGAACCAGGGACTCGAAGCCGTTAGGGACTGGATGAGGGCCAACAAACTCATGCTCAACTTGGACAAGACCGAGTGGCTGTTGTGTTTCCGTCCCACTAATTTGGCAAATATTCCATCTCTCAGGCTGGGGGGTCAAATATTATACCCCTCAGACAGGGTCCGCAACTTGGGAGTCCTCCTGGACCCACAGCTGACTTTCGAACACCATTTATCAGCTGTGACCAGGGGGACATTTGCCCGGGTTCGCCTGGTGCACCAGTTGCGCCCCTACCTGAACCGGGAGGCTCTCACAACAGTCACTCGTGCTCCTCAAGGGGTATTCGGCGACTTCAGCTAGTCCAGAATGCAGCCGCGCGAGCGATTGTGGGTGCACCTCATTTCACCCATGTAACACCTATCCTCTGCGAGCTGCACTGGCTACCTGCCGATCTCCGGATACGCTTCAAGGTGCTACTTGCCACCTATAAAGCCCTCCATGGTAGTGGGTCTGGGTACTTGAGAGACCGCCTACTACCGATCACCTCCACACGACCCATCAGATCTCATCGTTTAGGCCTCCTCCGAGTTCCATCTGCTGGCCAATGCCGACTGGCCACCACGCGGAGGAGAGCCTTCTCGGTGGTAGCCCCGACCCAATGGAACGATCTCCCCGTGGAGATTCGTACCCTCACCACCCTTCAGACCTTCCGCACAGCCCTTAGAATCTGGCTGTCCCATCAGGCCTGGGGCTAAAGATTGTAACCCGCCCGAATGGTATGAATGTTGCGTTTTAATCATGTACTGTCTTATATGTAAAAGTTTGTCTCCCCCCCCTTGGATTGTGAGCCGCCCTGAGTCCCCCCAGGGAAAAGGGCGGCATACAAATAAACAATCTGAAACAATCTGAATCTGAAATACTTATCTTTTTCCAACTCGAACATAATTGATCTCAGTTTCTTCTATTTTCTTCTTTAAATTTTTACTGTTAGCAGTACATTATCAAAATCCAAATTGTAGGTTTTTATTTCTAGATACATTTTCAAATATTTTCTCAGTTTACTGATGCTTACTTTCTCATAAAGTTTTACTTTAAGAGTAAGCACTTACTTATAATTATCTAGGTTTAATTATAAATGAAAGGTCATAACATGTAAGTCAAATATTTTGCAACAAATGGTAGATTAGCGTTAAGTTACTGGTGGCAGGTTGAACAAAATAAGTGGACTCTGAAAATATTGTTAGCTAATAGGTTTCCCTGCCTGCCCTCTCCATACATTTTGGAAAAGGGCTATAAGTTTTTACATGTACTTCCATTCTCAGAAGTATCCCTTTGTCAAAAATATATACTTGGTTTAAGAAGATGCTCCAAAGCATCTTTTTTCCTCAGATCTGAAGCAGATCTGCATGCAGCCTTACTGCATTTCTAATTTTAATTTTAAGATTATTGGTCATGTTTATCTCCAGCTGGAGACTCCAGAGTTGAGACTCCAGAAAGCGTGCAGAGAAGAGCAACAAACTAGGGGACCTGAGGCTAAAACATATGAAGAATGGTTGCAGGAATTGGGTCTGTCTAGTTTAATGAAAAGAAGGACTGATTGATGACGTGAGACCAGTGTTTCAATATCTAAAAGTCTGCCACAAAGAAGATGGAGTCCACCTATTTTCCAAAGCATCTGGAGGCAGGACAAGAAGCAATGGATGTAAACTAATCAAGGAGAGAAGCAACCTAGAATTAAGGATATATTTCTTGACCATTAAAACAATTAATCAGCGAAATAACTTGCCTTCAGAAATTGTGGGCACTTCTACACTGGTGATTTTTAAGAAGAGATTGGACAGTGATTTGTCAGAAATGGTATAGAGTTTCCTCCTTGAGCAGGGAGTTGGATTAGAAGATCTCCAACTCTTATTCTATTAAGGCGAGTGGGGAATTTTTTCAGAAGAAAGGAACTGGAAGAAGGACAAATAGTTGCAAACAAAGGTTCGCAGGGTTCGGTCTTATTCCCCCCTACTATTTAACATATACATGAAACCGCTGGGTGAGATCATTTGGAGGCACGGGATAAAATACCATCAATACGCGGACAATACGCAGTTGTATCTGTCCGCCCCGTGCCAACTCAATGAAGCGGTGGACGTGATGAACCAGGGTCTTGAGGCCGTTAAGAACTGGATGAGAGCTAACAAACTGGTACTCAACCCGGACAAGACCGAATGGCTGTTGTGTTTCCCTCCCAATAATTTGGCCAGTGTTCCATCGCTCAGGCAGGGGGGTCAAATTCTACACCCCTCAGATAGGGTTCGCAACTTGGGAGTCCTCCTGGACCCACAGCTGACTTTTGACCACCATCTGTCGGCTGTGACCAGGGGGGCATTTGCCCAGGTTCGCCTGGTACGCCAGTTGCGACCCTACCTGAACCGGGAGGCTCTCACAACAGTCACTCAAGCCCTTGTGATCTCTAGGCTGGAATACTGCAATGTGCTCTACATGGGGCTGCCCTTGAAGAGCATCCGGCGACTTCAGCTAGTCCAGAATGCGGCCGTGGGAGTGATAGTGGGCGCACCTCGGTACGCCCACATAACACCCATCCTCCGCGAGCTGCGCTGGCTACCTGTTGATCTCCGGGTGCGCTTCAAGGTGCTACTTACCATTCATAAAGCCCTCCATGGTAGTGGATCTGAGTACTTGAGAGACCGCCTTCTGCCGATTACCTCCCTTCATCCCATCAGATCGCACAGAGTGGGCCTCCTCCGAGTTCCATCCGCAAGTCAGTGCCGACTGGCGACTACGCGGAGGAGAGCCTTCTCAGTAGCAGCTCTCACCCTTTGGAACGATCTCCCTGTAGAGATTCGCACCCTCACCACAGTCCAGAGCTTCCGCACAGCCCTTAAGATCTGGCTATCCCGTCAGGCCTGGGGATAAGATCTTCATACACCCCACCCGAATGTTGAATGAATGTTGTGTTTTATTGCTATTTTTATTTGTACTCACATATTATTTTACGTTCTGTCTTGCACTCCCTTCCCATGAGTTGTAAGCCGCCCTGAGTCCCCTCAGGGAAAAGGGCAGCCTATAAGTGACAATAAATACAAATACAAATACAAATACAAATACAAAGGTAATCTGGAGAACTAAAAATCAGAATGAATTTGGGGAGAAGACAAACAAAGCATATCTGCATGCTTCTCAGAATACAACTTGAATCTCTTAGTATTATTATATTAGCATTTTGTTGTTAATAATTGGCACATTACAGTGTTTTTAAAAAGGGTTCTGGATCAGATCAAAGACCTATTCGAGTTTGTTCATTAATCAAGGCATGAATGCAGTCAATCTGCTGCTGTTCATTAAATGATGCTCAGAGGCATAAAGACTTTGATCCTCATACTAGCATGTGATATATAAACCTCTATGAGTTTTATATTTTCTGTCATACTTTCCTCTCTTTCTCTCCCACCCACCTACCCACCCACCCTTCTCCTCTATACAGGCAAACCTCAACTTATGACCACAATTGAGCTCAACATTTCTGTTCTTAAGCAAGACATTTATTAAGTGAATTTTGCCCCAATTAATGACCTTTCGTGCCACAGCTGTTAAGTGAATCATTGCAGTTGTTAAGTTAGTTAACATGGTTGTTAAGTGAATCTGGCTTTCCCATGGGTTTTGCTTGTCAGAAAATAGCAAAGGTCATCACATGTCTCCAGGACACTGCAATTGTCATAAATATGAGTCAGTTGCCAAGTCTCTGAATCTTGATCACATCTTTTACATTGGGCCTTCAGGTCTGCCACATTTTCTACTATGGGAAAATGGGAGGGAGGATTATATGGAGTATGGGTGATATATAGTCAAAATAACATTCCCTTCTCAGAGAGTCAAGGACATTTTGCCCTGCAGCTGTTATGGTGTGATTGGGATGCATCTCCAGTTTTGGATGGTGCCTGATTGGATCATGTGATGGACATGTGGGTGCTGGGCAAGGACTTGAACTTTCATTTGGGTGAGAAAAACCTGGAAACTTTCAGATTCGGATTTTCCCAGATACCAATATGACATCGCTAATAAAATGAAACTTTGAGGAAACTCAAGCCTCAGACTCTTCTTTCGTCGGAGGTGTTACTTGGAACCCTCACAACCCTGACTATGGGGATGCTGCAATAGTCGTAAGTGTGAAAAATAGTCATGGTGCCGTTGTAACTTTGAATGGTCACTAAATGAACTGTTGTACGTCAAGGACTACCTGTACTGTACATTATTACTGGTTGCTTCCCATGACAGTCACTGGTGATAGCCTCTGAGTTATTTGTCTGATAGTTGTAAGGAATACTAAATATATCATGGGAGGGAAAGCATAATTATAGAGTCTGGAAAGGCATGGAAGAGGTATGTCTCTAAATGACAGCCGGCAAATATGTTTCCTAATAACCCTCTGCATTAAAATTACAGTGGTTGCGTAGGGAGAAGTGGCAGCAAATAGTCTGTGCCATACTTACTTTGAATTAGCATGTCAGTAATGATGGATGGAACAAACAATAAAATTTGATCTGTCATGTTATGATTATGAGTTGGCTGCAACCAGAAGTTTAACAAAGAGAAAGTGGGAAATGAGATTATTGGGGTGGTATAATGTTCACATTTTTTAGCATGCAAAAGAAAAAGCTGCATACTTTTTTCTTCCTGTTCAAAATTTCAATGCACTCCCTTGAAACCCTGGAATGAAAAATTCATAAGTTATTTGTTGCTATGAAGTTGGGTTTAATTCTGAAACTGTATAGAAAGTAGATATTTTTTTGCCAAGACTGAGGCTAATATTATGTCTTTTTAAATATATTATGCATAATTCCCCGAAGTATCTTCATGGGTTTCAGTGTCAGTTGAAATGGCTGTTTTATTCTGAATTTGCAACATGCATAAAAGGAACCAAATGAGGAATGCATATATGACCTTCTCCTAAAAATAAATAAAAATTGTTGAATTATCATTACCACTACTATTAACTTCTAAAAGTCTGCTTATCACCTTTAGTAGTGAAGCTATATTAATACAGAGAGAGAAGAGAGGCTAGAAAAAGAAAAGAAAATTCAAATATTACTGCAGGTTTTTCAAAGTACCGTAAGTGTAAATTATACATTTCAGTCTTAACTCATAACCCTTCACTGTCATCTGTGATGTAGTTTTTGTCTCATGAAGCAATCAGTTTTTTATGATATACAGAAAATATTATAAATAGCCATTCTGAAAGAGACATGTGGAGTTTAGAATTTGATCCCACCTAATGTTCTCTCTAATCATGTGAATGATGAAGCTGTTGATAAATTGCCTGATAATCTCAATATTAGAATATAAAAAACTGTTCACTGAATTGTCCAGCTGTAATAGTCTATGATTGTATGTATGTAGACAGATGTAAGGCAATTCAAAAGGACAAAGAGCACCTGCAGCTGTTAAATAAAATTATAATCATTTGTGTTATGCTGCTAGTGTATTTCCTCTCTTGCTAAATTGGTTTATCCTCACTGTAATATTAATTAAGATGAACATATAGGGAAAGGTATACTTAAAGCATGTAAGATTCATAGGAACAATATAAGAAGATTTATTTTTCTTTCCACAGTAAGCTACGGCTTGTTCTTTAATGTTCCCAGATATTCTCTGACACTGTAGTGTCCTGTTCAAGGCTGGAAAAATACATCAGAGCATGTTGCAATTCAGTTAACGAGAAATTGTAGTTCAGAGACAATAAGGGGCTCTAAACTGGCTGAGCAGATGTACACATTGTGCATGAAATATTCAAGAAAGGGAGTTCTTGCCTCTTAGCCTGGCACTGAGTCCAGTCTAGAGACAGAACTGGTGGTGATGACCTAGAAGATGGGCAGCCAATATGGCATTGGTTCAGGAAAATGGGGTAAAGCTGCAGCTGGCAATTTGTTCCCCTCTCTTGCCTCAGATGGAGTTGATACAGTTGATACACTATTGACTTGTGGAATCACAATATTACTTTATGAAAACAACCCTAATCAGGATTGTTGTAAATTAGATGAATTTTAAAAAATACATTTTCTGCTGATTATTCAATCAACAGCCCAAAATGAGCCCCATATGTTTTATAAATTGATACTAGATAGTTACTAAAATTGTGCTGCAAACATCAGGTTAATTACTAGATGATATCAAAGAGTTGGAATATTCTATACTTTTTTGTCCTTTATTTGGTGGTTTTTCTTTTTTTATATATAAGCCAGATTTGATAGCCCTACTAGTAACTCATCAGAAGAAGGTAGGACTCCAGTTTTATTTTTCATTATCTGGGTAATAGAATGCAATTTGGCACAGCTGGCAGTTTCTGCTAAAAAAAATGATTCATATTAAGTAAGAATTATGTGAAAAGGCCAGGAAGAATGTCAATGCTGTAATAGCTCTCTGTAGAGAAGCTTGCATGTTGTCTTTTTCATGCATTAATATTTATTACTGACTCCAAATTAAAGAAATACCCAAATATTTAAGAAGGAAAAATCAGGAATAGCTTATTCCTCCTTCATTCTCCCTGGAGCAGAGATTGGAGTGTAAAAGCAATAGCCAGAATAATTAAGGCCTAGAGGGAAAGGCAGACATTGCTCTCTGCTTCAGAATACATATTTATGTGTAGTTCATTTACCCACTGAATGAGTTTTTGGTTTAAACAATCAATTGTTCCTTAGTACCTCAGTAGGTTAAAGGCAGAAATCCACCAGTAGATTAATTAAGCTAATTAATAACGTTTTTTTTCCAAATGATTACACACTTAGAAACCTCTGGATTCTGTTCATGGCTGCCATCTCTCACCAAATTCTATCCATTAGGCCTTCATACCTGCAGTAAAATGCTGACAAGTACCGAAAACTAGATTGTAATAAACAGAGTCAATCACTGGCAGTTGAATCTTTTGGTGCTTCATAGAGAGAAACAAATGTTGGAGAGAGAATAAGATTTAGAAGGTGGTATTGGAGAAAGGCACAGTCTTAGGGAAGTTATTAAGTTAGAGCTGCGTAGCAATTTTATTTTGATGGAGACAAACACAAATGTCATTGTATTATATTATTCCAGTTTGTAGGGATCTGATTTCTTTTTGACTGAGACAAATGTACAATGTTATCCAAGTGCAATTTGAATTTTGTCTTACTAAAATGCAGTTTCGTGAAATGCAACCCAAGAGTTCTCACTAATAAGTTTGAATTATCACCATGTATTCTTAATACAATTTAGCAGTAAAGGTTGTCAGTGGTATTGCTGCAATTTTCCTGTACTTTTTATCTCAGTGAGACCCAGATTCTTTCAGTGATTAAGACATGAAAAGCTGAGAACCATTGTTAAGAACCATGATTTCCTAGGAGGACAAAAAGAGAAGGTTGAATTAAATATCATTCACTGGATATCTTCAGGCAGAAACTAGCCAATCATTTGTCATTTTTAAGTTGGATACAGAGAGTTGAATTTTTTTTAACAAAATAGCCACTTTCAACTTTATCATTCTGAGTTTTCAAAGTAAGCATTATTCTATGTAAGCTATGTAATTAGTAGGCATGACTTCCATTCTGCTTGCTTCATATGCTTTGAAAACAATGCATGAAAGTAAGATAGATGTTTTAAAGAAGGGATGTCAAACTCAAACTCATTGAGGGCAACATGAGGGTTGTATTTCACCTCGGGTCAGGGTGGACGTGGCCAGCTTGAAGTGTGTCGGGGCACCCGTGGTGGTCTGAGTGCTCTGCCAGCGAAAATGGGCTCCCAAGCTCCGGTTGCAATGGACTCCTGCAACCCTCTGCCAGTGAAACAGGACTTGGGAGGGCTGCCCATAGCTGCCACAAGTTCCGTTTTTGCAAGCAGAGGCACCACGGGCCAGTCCTTTGCTGTTTCAGGGCAGCCCTGAGGGCAAGATCTAAGCACCCCATGGGCTGGATCCGGCTCCGGGCCTTGAGTTTCACACTCCTGTTTTAAAGATACTAAAACAACTAGTATGTACAGGAGTCCTCAACTTGTGCCCATAATGAAGTTTGCCCATTATGGTTTCAAAGTGTGACAGCCATTAGCTGAAACAGCTTTGTTTAATGACCCCCCTGCTCCTGTGGTGTGACATTAAGCAGAGCAGGAGTGGGAAATGCTTGGGGGGGGGCTTGTGAAGGCCCAGACCCACCTGCCGCAGGCTTCCCACTCCCTCTTGAAGCCCATGCTCTGCCTCCTACTCCTTGGGGTCCCCTTAGCACTTGAGCCTGCTTCCCATCTCCCTTGCAGGCCTTTTTCCCACTCCACCAGATCTCACCAGGGCTTGATCCTCCACTCCATTGCATATTTTACCTTTTGAAGAAGTTTGGAGCTTTCTGTAGGACTGCACAGACCATGTTAGGGAAGCAGAATGGAGCAATCTGTCTCTGCATGGCAGCCTCCCGGAAGCAGCCACCATTTTGGCAAAACTGCAGAGAATTGCTGGCATGCTAAAAATGGCGGCTGCTTCCAGGAGGTTTCTGTGCTGCACCATTCTGTTCTGCTTCCTTAACGCAGCCTGTACAACACTGAATAAAGCTCCAGATGAATTGCTTTTCTTTTGGATTGCTGTCTTTTTGTTTAGTACAATACTATTTTGTAGAAAAAACAGAATTGGCTAACAAAATAATTATATCTATATTCTTTGTGGTCACAATCCTGCTCCTTTGATGTGTTATTTTCTTTAGCAATCCTGCTGAATTGTGCAGCATAGACATCCCATTAAATAACATAACAATTTAAAAATAAGCAAAAATATTTTCCTTCTACAAAGTAACATTATCAAAGGAGAAAAATTGAATCCCTGAACAAAAAGGACTTGGAATTTATTCTTATGTTCAAGAATGGATGACTAAATCTTTAATGGAGCTCTCTGAAACAGTTCTTATTTTGTTCTCTTCTATGAAACCAATTTTCTTATTTTGATTTTCTTTACACAAACCAGAATCTTTCTGGAGAAAATTATTCAGCTCACATTACTCCCTACTTCACAAGCTATAAAAGCAAATGCCTTCTGTCAATATTTGCCTCTGTGTATTTTCATATGTAGATTTTTATGTAAACGAGTTCGTTTAAAGGCAATATTGTAACTTCATCATGCATTTTGCCTATCTCTTCTTTTCTTTGCTTTGCTAAAAAAAACACAGCATAATGCAAAATAATTAAAATAAACTTTTTAAATATCATCATGCTAATGTAGCTTGGCACCCATTGCCTTTTCTGCAAATGGCAGAGCTGGCTGCAGAAAGCACAGACGTTATTGCATGCAGCAGACAGGGTTATTACCAAGACAAAATGGTTAAACAGAAAAATGTTGCTCATTTTCATTTCTCTCAAATGTCGCAGAGCTATACTTGTGCTTAGCCTTCAATTTAAACACAGGTTTACTGAGGGGGGGAGCTGTATCTCCTCTGTAAAATTTATTTCTACATTGACCTGCGCTATTGACCTTGTCAAACAATTTTTAGAAATCCTCTTTTAACATTTTTCTTTTAATACTACTGCATGCTGGTTAGAGGATTGGGGAAGCATGCTGAAGTATTTTATATACAGGTGCCCTAACAGTTTTTAAAAAGCAGTTTTAAAAGAATGGTTATGGTTATATAAAGCAGCCCTGTGTTTTTTTAAGTGTCCTCCTAATAGTTATTGTAGTGGTTATAACAGAAATTGATCAAATTGATTACAAGAGGTTACGCTGTGGTCTTATATATCAGTATTCCCCAACTGGCTACAATACTGGTTGGGACTAATATTAGTTGAAATTCAGCATAACTGGCAGTCTCAAGTTTGGAAAATGCAAGTCAGCTTGATTGGGCATAGTGAAATTTATTTTGGAAGATATATGTCAAATTGCATTGTTAGCCTTTTATCCTCATGCTAAATATGCATAGGACCGTGACCCGACAAAAGCGTGCACGACAAAAGCGTGCTGACAAAACCGCGTCGCTAAAACCGCAATGTCATCACCGCGACATCATCACCGCGGCGACAACAGCGCGGCGACAGAAGGGCGCTTTACAACAGTGCGGTGACAGAAAACCGATTTAAGTTAGGGTTAGGTTTAGGGTTAGGGTTAGGGTTAGGGTTAGGTTTAGGGTTAGGATAAGGGTTAGGTTTAGGGTTAGGTTTAGGGTTAGCGTTATGTTTAGGGTTAGGGTTAGAGTTAAGGTTAGGGTTAGGGTTAGCTTTTGAATGCTAGTAAAAGCATTTTGCTGAGCGCTTCAGAGGGCATGGATTTGCCCTCTGCAGTTATGTCGGCACGCTAGGGTCACCTTTTTCCTTACCGCTTCGGATGGCGCGGATTTGCCCTCCGCGGTTATGTCGGCGCAGAAAAGGGCTTCGCAGTTTTGTCGGTGAACCGCATAGGACTGTAGTCATTAATAAATGAGTCATTTATATGGCATTCTTGGATATTCAGAATGCTACACAAATTCATGTTGATTACACTAGCTCTGTTGTGTGGGCGTAGTCTAAGGCTGCCAATTTACAGCTCTAATAATTTCTAGTGATAATCTTAATAGGAGTTGAGTTCCTGGCACTCTCTCCTAACTACAAATTGTCCTCCAGATACGACAGTTCACTTAATGAGTGTTCAAAGTTACAACAGACTTCCTCAAATTATATATGACCCTGTTTCAAAGTTATGACTGCTGCAGTGCCCTACAGTCATTTGCCATTATGACTCACTATAAAGATGCTACACTGTTCTCTCTCCTCTTTTTCCCCATCCCATTCTGACAGGACCCAGTAATGCTTGGGCCTGCTCCCACGTGCCCATCACCCATTGCACTTACTTTTTGAAATTAGGTGAGATACTTCACCTAATAACTATCACAACATGTGACTGTAATATGCAGGCTCCATTATAGTCATATCTTGAGCTGTAATAAAATCCCTTATTACAAACTTTTTAAAAGGCAGATCAGGTCAGATATCTTAGAGCCAACCTGACAAGCTGCATGAAGTAGAACAGCTGAAAATGTGGTCTCAATAGCTATAGAATTTCAAAATATTTTTGCTATCTGAGAAAAAAAAGGCATGGAGAGAGTTGTAAGGAAGAAAAAAAAGAAGAGTTCTATCTCACTAGGTGGTTGTTGAAGATTTTTAAAGAGAAGAGCTGATGGAAGTGTTATGTTCTGCGCAGCCGCCAAAACAAGGAGTTTAAGCGGGAAGCGATTCGACATCTGATTGGCTGATCGTTTGACAGCTCCTGTATAAATAGGGAGCTGTCCAACGAGCAGCGGCGGCATTCTTGTTCTAAGCCGGTTCTGAACTGTTAGCTTGTTCTTTTGAGGGAATAAACTTGTTAGCCTTTATTCCTGTCTCCGCCTCAGTCATTCCTGGCTACCCACAGGTCCTTGGTATACACCACTGGCGACGAAGGTGGGATCGCCAAACTGAGGTGCGAGAAGCTGAAGTCACTTACTGCTGAAGTCACTAGAACCGCGCTTAGCTTTATTGCGATGAGACGTCGCTGGCTCTGACAGGAATGGCCACGTTAAATTTCGCGCCATTCAGCTATGGCTCTGAGACATGGGAGTCTTACACGGCTCGGTTCGAGTGTTTTTTGGTCGCTCACGACCTAACCGAGTTGACAGATGAGCGGAAATGCGCATTTTTCCTGTCCGTCTGTGGCAAAGACGTTTTTCATACTGCCAGGGCTCTTACCGCCCCAGAGCCTATTAAGGCCGTTCCATGGCCCGTGCTGCTGGCAAAGTTGACAAGCCATTATGCCCCGTCGCCGTCCAAGATAGCCCGCAGGCACGCCTTCCATCAGCGGAGCCAGGCTGAGGGGGAGTCCGTCAGCACCTACGTCGCTGCACTACGTTCAGCCGCCCTGCACTGTGAGTTCCGAGACCTAGATGAAGCTCTCCTCGACCGCCTAGTGTGTGGCCTCCGAGACCTCAAGCTTCAAAAGCGGTTACTGACTAGAACAGATCTTTCGTTTCAAACCGCCCTTGATGAAGTTCGGGCTTCCGAGATGGCTGAGGCTTCCCTAGCTACCATCGCAAAGGCCCGGTCTCCCACTTCCACGCAGGCTGCCAACGCTTTTAGCACTGTGGCAGGTTCACCAGGCTCAGAAAGTGAAGATTCGGATGCCGAAACTCAGGACGAGGACATTAACCGCCTTGAGGAGGCGAACAGAAAGAGCTGGCATCGGCGGAAGGGCAACTCTAAATCTGCATGTAGTGGTTGCGGAGGCAATCACGAAAGAGCTGAGTGCAGATTTAGACAAGCCCTCTGCCAGCGGTGTGGACGTAAGGGCCACATCGCTCGGGTGTGTCGGGCAGCGCAGCCCATGTCCTCTCCAGAGTCCCACACCGAGGGGTCTCGGCCATATCGAACCAAGAAAGCTAGAACGGACTGCCATGCAATCCTCCGCAATTCTAACCACGACCTCTCTTGCCATCTTCTGCAAAAGAAGATCCAACTGGCTGTGACGATAGAAGGGAAGCCCTGTGAGATGGAGCTCGACACCGGTTCCGCAACGTCTATTGTGTCCTGGAGCACAATCAAACGTCTCTTGCCTCAGCTGTCTAAACGCCAATTACAAGACTGTCAGTTAACATTAAGAGACTATCAGGGCAACCTGATTCCAGTAATTGGCACCCGGAAAGTCAGAGTGCAGTTCAAGGGGTTTGACGGCCGGCTACCCCTCATCATAGTCGAGGGAAGACTGCCCAGCCTTCTGGGTCTCGACTGGTTCCAGTCCCTAGGCCTGCAAGTCAGCGGAATCCACCACCTCGGCACAACTGCACTCGACTGCTTGGTCAACGAATTCCCCGCTGTTTTCGATGGCACCTTAGGTAAATACACAGGAACGCCTGTTTCTTTCAACCTCGACCCATCAGTGCAGCCGGTGCGAATGAAGCCACGCCGCGTCCCAATTGCACTCAAGCCGAAAGTGGACGCCGAGCTGGACAAACTCGTAGCTCAGGGCGTCCTTGAGCCAGTGGATCATGCACGATGGGAAACACCCATCGTGCTGCCGATTAAGCCGGACGGCAGCGTGAGGATCTGCGCAGACTACCGCTGCTCGATCAACCGTGCCCTGCCTTCAAATGCGTACCCAGTGCCAGTGGTCCAGCACCTCCTACACACTCTGGGCGAGGGGTCACTTTTTGCAAAACTCGACCTTGCACAAGCGTATCAACAACTGGTCGTAGACGACGAAGCAGCTGAGGCGCAGACAATCATCACGCACCGGGGTGCCTTCCGTTGCCGCAGGTTGCAGTTTGGGGTGAGCATCGCCCCTGGACTTTTTCAGAGCTTAATGGAGCGCTTGCTCCAAGGACTCCAAGGCGTCGTCCCATATTTTGACGACGTCCTTGTGTCAGCCACCTCCATGGATGAACTCATGGCCCGCTTGCGCATGGTTCTCCAAAAATTCCAAAACGTGGGCCTGAAGGTTAAGAGAGACAAATGCCAGGTTGCGGTGTCCCAGATAGAGTTCCTGGGGTTCCTCATTGATGGCAATGGCATCCATCCTACTGCGGCCAAGACCAAAGCCATCCTTGAGGCCCCTATCCCTACCAATAGAGCTGAATTACAGGCCTTTTTAGGCCTTCTCAATTTCTATGCGGTTTTCCTGCCGCATAAAGCCTCTGTCGCGGAGCCACTCCACCGTCTCCTTGACTCGGGGGCTGCCTGGGTCTGGGGCCGGCGGGAGGCTTCCGCATTCAAGGCTGTGAAACATCTCCTAATTTCTAACGACGTCCTTGTTCAATACAGCGAGCACTTGCCTTTAGTGCTCGCCTGCGACGCTTCACCCTACGGGGTGGGCGCCGTCCTGTCCCACCAGTTGCCTAGTGGAGCTGAGGTGCCGGTTGCCTACTTTTCCCGCACTCTCTCTGCTTCTGAGCGCAACTACGCGCAAATTGATAAAGAGGCCCTCGCTATTGTGGCCGGGGTGCGGCGCTTCCATCATTATTTATACGGCCGCCCCTTCCAAATTGTCACTGACCACAAGCCTTTACTGGGGTTGCTTGCCGGCGACCGCCCGGCCCCGCAGGTGCTGTCCCCCCGAATGACACGATGGTCTGTGTTCCTCGCCTCCTACGACTACCTGCTACTGCACCGACCAGGGAAACAGATCGCTCACGCCGATGCCCTCAGCCGTTGCCCATTGCCGGACGCTCCTGAAGACCCTACTGCTGCCGCCCCCGTCTTCCTCATTGACGACCTCAACCTTCCAATTTCTGCCGCCGACATCGCCCGGTCGTCCGCAAGGGATCAGGTAATATCCCGGGCACTAGATTGGATTAGGCGAGGGTGGCCCAAGGACCCCGTAGATCCTGTTTTCATTCCTTTTAAATCACGGCTGGCGGAACTCTCCGTTCAGCGAGGCTGTTTGCTGTGGGGCCACCGCGTTGTGGTGCCGGCCTCACTGAGGACTACCGTCTTGCAACAGCTTCACCGTGCACACCCCGGCATTGTCCGAATGAAAGCCCTGGGCAGGAGTTATGTCTGGTGGCCCAAGCTGGACCAGGACATAGCTGCCCATGTTGCCGGGTGCCCAAAATGTCAAGGTGCCCAAGCTTTACCGCCCAGAGCCGAGCCCCGAACGTGGGAGCCCCCATCCTCTCCCTGGTCGCGAATACACATCGATTTTGCAGGCCCAATTCAGGGCCGCATGCTCTTGATTATCGTGGACGCCTTCTCGAAGTGGGTCGAGGCGATCCACATGTCCTCCACTACGGCGGACGCGCTTATTGCCACCCTCCGCCACGTCTTCGCCACCCATGGGCTACCCGACGTGTTGGTGTCCGATAACGGACCACAACTGACAGCTGCCAAATTTGAGGCCTTCTTAGCCTCCCAGGGCATCCGGCATGCCCTGACGTCTCCCTTTCACCCCTCTAGTAATGGCTTGGCGGAGCGCGCGGTGCGGTCCGTCAAGGAGGCCCTGTCCAAAATGGATCACCTGCCCTGGCTAGAACGCATTGATGCCTTCTTGCTGGCTCACCGCTCCACGCCATCCCCAGACTCCAACACCAGCCCAGCCGAGCTCCTCATGGGACGGCGGCTAAGAACGACCCTTGACCGGTTGCACCCTGCATATTCGACCCCAAAGCCTTTGGATTCTCAGGGAGGGACGAGGTCCTTCGCCCAGGGGGAAGCAGTATATGCCCGTAATTATGGGGGGCATCCCTTGTGGCTACCGGGCATAGTAACTGATCAGACCGGGCCCTGCTCCTACAGGGTCAGGGCTCCTCGACGGCAGAACGTGGAAACGTCACTGCGACCAGTTGCGGAGCAGGCACCCGGGGCAACCTTGCCAGCAGAACCCAACAGTAGCCCAGCAGTCACCAACCAGCCCAGCGAGCCCAATAGCAGCGGCGACCAGAGACGGGGAACCCAGCGACGAGGAGGCCGACGTCGAGCAGGCAGCCAGCGCGCCAAACCAAAGCGGCGACTTACCTGGTGGGCCAGCACCCTTCTGCGGTCTTCCTCGGCGACCCGGGCGATCACCATCCTCCGGCGCAGAGTCCTCGGCCGAAGACGAGCAACCGGGGCCTCCAAGCAGGCCAGAAGGGCTCCGGGCATCCAGCCGAGTCAGGCGGCGGCCAGCGTACTTGCAGGACTACGCTTGCGCGAACTTAGGAGGGAGGGGTGTTATGTTCTGCGCAGCCGCCAAAACAAGGAGTTTAAGCGGGAAGCGATTCGACATCTGATTGGCTGATCGTTTGACAGCTCCTGTATAAATAGGGAGCTGTCCAACGAGCAGCGGCGGCATTCTTGTTCTAAGCCGGTTCTGAACTGTTAGCTTGTTCTTTTGAGGGAATAAACTTGTTAGCCTTTATTCCTGTCTCCGCCTCAGTCATTCCTGGCTACCCACAGGTCCTTGGTATACACCAGGAAGCTTAATATTGATAGAGTTTGGTTTTTACGTATTCCTTATCTGATGACCATTCATTTAGTGACTTCAAAATTACCAGGACTTTGATTCCTGCCTGAAGTTCTGAGCAGCACCTCCACTGTCATGTGAATAAAATGTGGGTGTCTGTAACATACGCGGCCTTACAAGGAGAAGTGCTGCAACTCCACCAAAAGCAATTGTGGGCCAGGAGCCACATGTACATGGGCCTCCATCCACCTCTGCCACTCTCAAGAGGCCTGGGCCTTCTCCCTGCCCCATCACACTGTGTCCATTCACTTTCCCCTTTCCCTGCAGCTGTTAATACCCAGCCAATGTGAGGCAGAGCTAGAAACCTAGTCAGGTTAATCTTCCTCAAGGTTAAAGAAACAAATCTTTCTGAAGGCTTGCCCAGAACAGGAAGAGAGCCACAGAAGTTCCTATTCCTGGCTCGTCTTGAAAAAGACTGCCTCTTTAGCCTTGAAGAAAATTGCCTTTGCTAGGTTTTAGCTGTGCCTCCCATCAGCTGGGCATGCCTGTCAACAGCTGCACTCAAGATCCCAGTCAGGATTATCTGACACTTCCTTAAATGAAATTAATTGGCAATGTCACTTTGTTGCAAATTTCACATTTGGAACAGAACATCAATATTTCACAGAAAAGATTCACAGAAAAGCTTAAAATGCTGCTTCTGGTCAGAATTAAACTTCAAAAATCACTGTATATTATAAGCACTTGTGGTTTTCAAGGTTCCATTTTCTATTCTTTCCGACCCAATAGAAAGAATAAAGGGAATTATATAAAGAGGCTTGGGACTCTGTCATTTGTCTTTTTAGTAGTAACTGGATTTAAACCCAACTTTTGGGCTTTGCACTGCATGCATACACACAGATGTCATACAAAGGTAAAGCAGAAATACACAAAAATATATCACATAGTATTTTAATAAATAGAGAGAAATATGGTTGTCTTCTACAATCACTGTCAAAAATAGGTGTTATCATTATTTGAAGGATATGATTGAAAGAAGCATTGGTAAAACAATGCACAGTTTTGCTTCTTTTTTACTCAAATAACTGATAAAACTTCTTTTACAACTTTCTAATTATTTTGCATACCAGTGTGAATGGTATCACCTTTGGACAAGACAGTATTTCAATATTACAAGGGCAAACTTTTTTCCCCCTGTACTTCAATTTTCACCACTAATCGAATCTTGGGATATGTATCTATGTGACTATGTGGACTATAGTCTCAGCATAACATATTCTAGTTTAAATTCTACCTCAACTATTAATCTTGACTCCAAGGTTTATAAAGTACGTATGTGTATTAGTGGTAAAAATTCTCCTTTCTTTAGTTCAGTCAAACTGTTAGCTGACCTTGATTTTAGTTAATAATCCTTTCACAAGTAAAGCTTTTAGAAATGGAACAATTCACATATACCAGCAATGGAAAAATGGATGGTGACATTAATGGGGTTGGCAGAGATAGTGAAATTGACTGCTTTGATTTTTTTTTTAAAAAAAAGCTTTCTTCCTTTCTACTTAGAAACCTTTATTGGTTTTTGTTTGTTTAAAACTAACAGAAATGCATTTTTAACCTTGGATTTTGATGATTAGATTTGTTTATGACAATAGAAGTGCTGTTTGTTATGGTTTATTCTAGTTCAAAGGGTCACTGATGTTTATATTTTTATCCCATCAAAGTCAGAAGTCATTTTTTTCTATAGCTTTACCCCCTTTTATTACCATTCTCCAATATTCCTTTTCCCTAGGCCTTTCCTTTCTTTTAAACTTTCTTCTTTTTTGTATTTTATATTGTTTGACATTTAATAAAGTTTTGAAAAGAAGTAAAACCTTTCACTTTTTTTCTTCCACCATTCTTCTGGCATCTTAACATGCATTCTGTGTTTTATGATAATTCATACCACCCAGATAAATAACTGCCTCAACTAGTAATCTTCATACCACTTCAGGTAAATGTCGAAACTGTGCTTGAAAAGCTCTACTGATGGAGTCCCCATGACTCCAGGCTATTTCATAGATTTATAGTTTTCACTCAGAAAATTCATCCAAATTTCAGTTTGGTATCTGCCACTATTTCCAATTATCAGTTTGTGTCCTACTCTCAAACACTACAGACAATAATGTCAGTTATCTGAAGATTATCAGTATTGCAGAGATGAGAAGCCTAAGATTGCCACATTTGAAAATTACGGTTCCAATCATTTTTCACAATAGAGTCCAACTCTGAAAGGCTACAGATTCTTGACCATTATATAAGATGAAGTTAAGCAGGTGTGTCCAATTACAGATGAGAAAGTAACTCTCAAATCAGTAGCTCTAATAAGTTATAAATTTGGTGCTTTCAAAGTGTGTTTAATCACACATGCACAAAACAAAACTGGGCTACCTTGTGCCATCTGAATCTGTTTGGAACACAGCACTCTCATGATGAGAATTAGTCCTTCTTGCTGCACTGAATATACACCCATAAAATAGTGATGTATGAATCATAAAAATAAGGTTAAAGATATGATCTTAGCCATTGATTGCAAATGTTTTTCCTTTATAAATAGTAGAATTTGGGATATACAACTATTTTACAAGAAGTGTTTATTTTACTAAAAGGACAAATAAATAAAATGTATATCTCACAACAGAACTGTAAACAAGTGGGAATGAGTTATCCTTCTGTTTTATTTGCTTCTCTTTAATTGGGACTTCCGAATCTCATGCCAGTGTTGAGACACATGAACTCCAAATGACATTAGAAGTCCTGCAAGAATGAGAACGATATGATACCAGGCAGTTCCCTGCCATTTCTTCCTTTCCACCTGGAATGAATAGATGACTGTCTCTAATAATTTGCTTCCCTGCCCTTGTCATTGCACAAGAAAGAGACTGAGTCAGGCTGAGGACCTCATGCGGTTTTAATTAACGAGGCCAGAGGACTTGACTGCTGGAAGGGCTTTGGGAGCTTTGATTTTGTACCATAAAGAGGCCTCCCCAACTGTGATAGCTTCTTTTTACTGATAACTGTATATTTACCCTTTCATTCCTTTCAAGATGCCACAAAGGTTCCATATAGATCTTTAGTATTTATTAAGAAGATTAATTCAGACATGCTGGGCTGAACATAGTGCTTTCAAGAATGAGAACTGCTTCTACTGGGAACAACAGATCATTGAAGGTGCTCCATGAAAAATCAAAGTCAAGGTCACCAACTAAAGACTGATGTGTTGATTTAGAAATAGTGATTTTCCATCAGAAAATGGTCAGTTTTTGAATGTCAAGGAAAAATCCATTTTAAACAAAGATAGGACAGATGTGGCTAGAGGACCATATATGGCCCAAAGCCTAATTTCAAGCATTTCTCAGCCTGATTTTGAGACCTTTTCAAGTGAAAGAAGAATATCAACAAAAGAAACAAATGTTTTTGTATGCAATATGTTTTTGTTCTACTTACCATAGCTATTCCTACCTGGTCCTGTTTTAAGGGTTATCTTTTAAAAAATGGATTATACTTTGTCCTTCTACTCCTCTCCCTTTTTGCAATGGTTCTGTGGATATATTCTGAGATCATGGTCAGATTACATGATGCAGCCCAAATTAAGCACTTTGGAGTCCCATTATCAACATCTTTTTGCATATGTTTGTTTGAATCCATAGGTTTTTAATTATTTCATTATGACTGCATGATAGATATATTGTAGTATCTAAATCAGTCTTGTTTCTCATAAGTAAATGAATGCATGTTTTCTGCATGTATAATGCTACACATTATTTAGACATGCTGATCTTTAACAAACATTGAAATGCAATTATTATTTTTCTTGATGGGGATCTTTACATTTTGTATCTTGTATTTTCTGTATGTCTGTGTGTGTGTTTGCAATATTTGTTTTCTTTGATTTTGACCACATTTCTTATCAACTAAAAACTATGCAAATGTGTTATGATGGGGCTTTCTAGATAGTAAATATTTTTTTTAAAAAAAGGTTTGTTTGCCTTATTTCATTCACATTTGGTAATATAGTGTTTTAACTAAACTAAGAGAACTGTTTTTTTCCACTTCAAAGCATCCATTAATATGTATGAAGTCACTAAACAACTTATTGCATTAAAAAACTTTCAAACTTCTAAGTATTGGAGTTACTCAAGGGATTGCATCTTATAACTTTTTACTAATTCTTCGTTGTTTTTCAAAAAAAAATAGAAAAAGGATATGTACACTAATTTTAGCATGCATTGATACCTTACAGTTTAGGAAAATTGCAAATCTCTGTCATTGCTGATTCATACCCAATATTGACTCTCTCAATATATAGTCCCTACTGTATATTAAAGGAATGTAATGTACTTAGCAATGGCTTATCACATCAGATGTAGACTATATTTTAAATTAAAATGTCCAGAAAACACTTTATTCCAGTTTATATGCAAATTCTAAATGCATTATCCCTTCAGTTTTATTTTGTTTTTCTTACCGTATTCATTACATTCCTCTCCCTGGCTGGTGTCTTGCTCTTCTTGGATTCGATTCTCTTATTTTTCTAAATCGGTTGATTAACCCAGTCTGTTACTGACACAATTTCAAGACAATCCAATCAGGTTGCTGACTCTGTAAGTTTAAAATTCAAGTCAACTATTCTGAGAAATCAGCAAAAAAACACTTCTAATTGAGGTAGGAGCCGATAAACAAATAGTTGACTATGGTTGGAATAAGAGTAGTTTTCTTTCCCTTATGTGGTAACTTTATTTGGAGATTCTTTTTTCCCGAAAATAATACATATCCTGCATGTCTATTTTATTATGATGATCTTTCTACCAGCCTTGTCCAACTGATTGCCATTCAGATTATTAGAGAAGAACTCCTAGAATCCCCAGTACTCATAATACATGCTGTCTGAAAATTGTTGACTTTGAAATCCAATATACCTGGAGAACATTAGATTGGATAAAGCAACATTGTCATTCTGCTGCCCAAAATAAATCAGATTGAGGTGGGTGGCTTAAAAAATTGCATAAATAAAATAAATACAGAAGCCCTGTAGGGCTCTTTATGGAGGAATGATATTTTCAAACCAAGCAAGAGTGAGCTATATATATATCAGTTATACATAAATAGACCTGCTGATTAATGTTCATCTTTTAATATGGAAAAATTAGCATGAATTGTTTTTAGAATATATATACAATTCTACAAAGCTGATTAAAGTACATTTGATAACTATCATTCGCACAGTTATTTTATACTATACCATAATTGTGATAGCTTTTCATTAAAATGATATTAAATATTGAATATCTTAAGAGATTTAGTTCCTTGACCCACAGTAAGAGGAAAGGCAGAAAAAAATGAATGGCAAAAAGGCTTTAATTTAGAAATATGCCGGCTACAGTACCCAATAATATTGATATTGTCAAATTTCTTAGCGGATGTTATATCATTTGCAAATTCCTCAAAGACTGCATTTTCTCCAACATCTTGGGTGTTCAAATCCATTTAGTCTTAAAATCTGTTTGTCCTGTTGGGGAGCAGATATTTTCAAGAAGGTTGGGGACCATGACATAGAAGAGATGCTTTCCAAGGCCTGGAAGATGATGAAGTTTAAATAGAAGGGACCTGGAGTGCACTTGCTTCACCAGAAAATATGTATGAGGAAGACAAGGCCACTTGGCAAAATTACAGGCACCAGTACTGCCATCTTTCCTTCCCATTTGAACCTGTTCCTCAGCTTCAGCACAGCAAAGTTGTCAATAAAGCAACAAACTACAGTGCATTCAGAAAGTATTCAGACCTCCTTCACTTTTGTCAATTTTGTTGTGCTGCAGCTTGATTCTACAGTTGTTGAAATTCATTTTCCTCCTCATTAAACTACATTCAGTACTACATAATGACAAATAAAAACATATTTTTAGAAATGTATGTAAATTCATTTTAAAAAAACCTGAAATATATTGGCATAAGTATTCAGACTCTTTGCAGCAACATGTGAAATTTAGCTCTGGTGTCTCCCATTTCTCTTGTTCATTGCTGACATGTTTCTATGCCTTGAATGGAGTCCACCTGTGGTAAATTAAATTGGTTGGACGTGATTTGGAAAGGCGCACACCTCTCTATAGAAAGTGTCACAACTGACAATGCATACCGTAGCAGAGCAAAAGCCATGAGGTCAAAGAAACTGTCTGCAGAGCTCAGAGACAGAATTATTGCAAGACACAGATCTGGGGAAAGCTACAATAAAATTTATGCTGCACTGGAGGTTCCTAAGAGCACAGTGGCCTCCATAATTCTCAAATAGAAGAAGTTTGGCAGGACTTCTTCTATTAACCAGGACTCTTCCAAGAGCTGGTCACCCAGCCAAACTGAGGAATTGGGGGAGAAGGATCTTAATAAGAGAAGTGACAAAGAAGCTGATGGTCACTATGACTGAGCTCCATAGATCTTGTGTGGAGATGGGACACAGTTCCAGAAGGACAGATATTACTGCAGCCAACCACTAATCTGGGCTTTATAGAAGAGTTGATAGATGGAAGCCTTTCTTCAGTGCAAAACACATGAAAGTCAGCTTAGAGTTTGTTCCTCTCAGTCTGAGAGTCCTTCAGGTGCTTGTTTGCAGACTCCAAGTGGGAAAACAGAGATGTGCAGCAATCAAAAGAAACAAGGTGTTTTTTCTTCAGAGCAAGTAGACAATTCAAAGAGAAAAAATAGTATAGAGATCCAACAAAGCAAAACATCACAGGAAAAGGTGCAAGAGTCTATACATGCTGGCCATTAACAGAGAAAAAAGCTACTATGGAGTAGTTCCAGAGAGAGGGATTTATTTATTTGTTTCCTGTTTTTATTATTTTTACAAATAACTCAATGTAGCAAATTTATCCAACACATTCCTCCTCTTATTTTTACCACAACAACCCTGTGAGATGGATTTAGACTGAGAGAGAATGATTAGCCACGGTCATACAGCTGGCTTTCATGACTGAGATGGGACTTGAATTCATGGTTTTCTGCTTTCTGGCCTGGTGCCATAACCACCACCAAACTGGCTCTCAACTCTGCCTTAATTAAAACCAAACAGAGTCTGTAAGAAGAAAACTTTGTTATATAGTAGTAATAATAGAGAACTAAATATAAAAAATGCTATCTTTAGAAAAGTGAGGTGTTTATAAGTGTATACCTAGTGGATGTCAGTGATTGAATTAATAAGTAAGTTAAAAAGTAGAGTTGCATGGTAAGAGTGTAGTTAATATACCTTTGCCTCTGGGTAGTGACAGTTCCAGGGAGATATGCAATGGAGAGCATCTGATTCTCAAAACTGGTATTTGGAGGTGGGGCTTGAAGGAGAAGAATCAACTTTTCATCACTGATAATACCTTAGGGGTGTCACTTGGAATTAAATCACAGGACAATTTAAAATTAAGAAGACTGGAAGTTATTGAAAAATAAACAAAATACTCCTGGCATTTAGCCCATTGAACATTGTTCAGTTGTCATTTCTCGTCAAATTGCTCAGGGAACACTGAGACATACAGTAAACTAGCATCATGTCTTAGACAACCTTGAGAAAAGGAGGTTAATGAGAAGTCTAAAAATATAATGTAAAAAATAATGTGCAATAATCCAGATGGCATCTATAGGGAACTAAAACAAGCCATAGTTCAACTAGCTTACAACTCATATCACCTTTTGGGAAATATACTTCCAATGCCATCATACATCTTTTTAGATATGTATTTGGAAATAGTCACACTGGCATTCTTGTAAGAAACAATAGCACTAAAAATAAAAATCCTAGATTTAGAGGCATTTGTGAGAACTCCAATATCTGTATGCAGTAAGCCGTCACCACATAGGATTATAATAAGAAAACAAAATCCTGTGTTCAAGGTTAACATAACTGTGTAGAATTATCAGGGAGGCTCTCTGCCCAGTTTTTCAAGTCATTTGCAGGACTTGGCCACATTAGAGGGGAGTGTACTTACGCTTTAGAACAGTGGTTCTCAACCTGTGGGTCGGGACCCCTTTGGGGGTCGAACAACCCTTTCACAGGGGTCACTTAAGACCATCGGAAAACATATTTTTGATGGTCTTGGAAACTGAGACACCAATTTTATGGTTGGGGGTCACCACAACATGTGGAACTGTATTAAAGGGTCGCGGGATTGGGGAGGTTGAGAACCACTGCTTTAGACCTTTTATGATGACTGATCAGAAAAAAGGGGATAAAAGAAAAGAACAGCTGGAGAAAAAAAATCAAGAACAGAAATAAGTTAGATGGAAAGTCATTTGTAGCAGAATATCTACAAAGACTATGAAATTATTCCCAACTAACCTTGGGATTATCTCCAAATACTGAATTGTGAAAGGTAGTGTTAGAACAAGAAGAAACCTTGAAGAGCTGCCATAGAGGGACAAGAAGCTTAGCAGTGATAGGCTACACCCAAGAGGGGATGAAACAAGCAGAGAAAAAAGTAGGTTTTCTTTCTTTTCCCCTTATCCCCCACCATCAAAGTGCAGCTGACATCTTTCCAAAGAGCAGTGCCAGTTAATGAAGAAGAAGAGCACTAACAAGTTCAAAACATACTCTGAAGGCTACCAAGACAATCACTATTGGCCAGCTGAACGAGAAAGAGAGAGAATAACTTCAAGAAAGACCAGTAGAATAGACCTGGTGGCATTAACTAAATAATAATAGAATAAGGATGTAGGCAGATAAAATAATAGCAATAGCACTTAGACTTATATACCACCCCATAAAGCTTTATAGCACTCTCTGGATGGTTTACAATATCAGCATATGGCCGCCAACAATCTGGGTCCTCATTATACCACCCTCGGAAGTATGAAAGGTTTGAGCCCTGTTAGGATTGAACTCTTGGCAGTGGGCAGAAATAGCCTGCAATACTGCATTCTAACCACTGCACCACCATTAAATTAAGATAAATGCACATGTAAAACATAGAATGAAGTGTTAGGGTAAGGAAGTGAGCTAAAATTAGGTAGGAATGATTAGAAAGCTACTGCCAGATAAAGAAAAAAAAAGACTAGCTGGGAGTTGGTGAATTACTAAATACAACCTGCTGAACATGCATATAGGATTTGTAAAGAAGGGGACTCAGAATTAAGTGCAGCTATAGCCATAAGTTCTAGGGCAAATAGGAAATAAGTGAGGATAAAGGTATAGAAGAAATAGAAATATACTGTAAATAACCATGCACCTCATTGTTCAATGTACAAACTTTATTTTTATAACACAAGTACTAATAAACACAATTATTCACTAAAGACATTGGTTGTGTCTTGCCTGGGCTATTTCTCTCCCAGAACAAATACATTATATGACAAGTATATTGTTAACTATGGGCCATTTGTGCCCCCCCCCAGCCCCCAGCAACACTCTATAAGCCTCCATAAGGCTATGCATGCAATTTTTTGATGAAAAGCAGGGCGTTTTTTGCTCTTTTTTGCCCACACCCCACTGTCCAGGAGCACTCTGCAAGCCCCCACACCCAAGGCTATTCATGCCTTTTATTTGAAAAAAACTGGCTCTTTTCCGCGAAAAACGGGCCGTTTTTCAGAGGTTTGCATAGTGCAAAAACTTTTTTTTCCTTTTGGAAAGCTCTTTAACTGATGAGAATTACATTGATCAAATGCTGTGCCAGCAGAAACAAAGTCTTAAGGTTTGTCAGCAATTCCCTTCTCCAGCACATGGATAAATACACCTGGAAACATCTACCTACTTACCTACCTACCTACTCTCTCTCTCTCCCTACCTACCTATCTACTGTATTTCTCTCTCTCTTTCTATTTCTCTCTCTCTATCCCTCTACCTACCTACCTAGCTACCCCCTCCCCCACACACACTCTCCCTACCTACCTACTGTATTTCTCTCCATCCCTCTACCTCCCTCCCTACCTTCCTACTCTCTCTCTCTCCCTACCCATCTACTGTATTTCTCTCTCTCTTTCTCTATCCCTCTACCTACCTACCCCCACACACACACTCTCCCTACCTACCTACTGTATTTCTCGCTATCCCTCTACCTACCTCCCTACCTACTCTCTCTCTTCCTACCTATCTACTGTATTTCTTTTTCTCTATCCGTCTATCTACCTACCTACCTACCTACCTACTTTCTCTCTCCCTATCTATCTACCGTATTTCTCTCTATATATTTCTTTCTATTTCTCCTTATCTATCCCTCTACCTACCTACCTACACTCTCTCTCTCTCTACCTACCTACTGTATTTCTCTATCTATATTTCTCTCCCTCTCTATCCCTCTACCTACCTACTTTTTTTTTAATTTGCCTGTTCAAAACCTTGGTGCGTCTTATACTCCAGTGCATCTTATACTCCAAAAAATACGGTATTTGAGAAAGTCTTAAAGTCAACACATGTACTCCAGGGTATACCACCTGAGAATAGTCCAGACTAATACAGTACCACACACACACACACACACATACACACACACCGATACCAGTATAAATTCAACACACACATACACACACAAACACACATATAAATCCTCCACTGAATAGAACTACTAATGCATCAACTTAACCCTATCATTAAACTTCAAAATATTTTCTTGACTAAGAAACAGTGCTATGCTTGCTCTTAGCAAGAGGGAGGGAATAAATATATTTCCACAATAATTTCCTTCTAAAGAAAGCTTTTATCTTTTTTGAACAAAGTGTCTAATATGGAACAATGAACTTAGTTGTAGTCCCAAAATATATCTTATTTCTAGATAATGGGGTTATAAACCTGTATTTAATTAAAAATGAAATAAGTTTGTAGGTCAAAATTTGAAAACCTTAATGCTATTTACTACTAAAACTCTCCTAGTCTTTGGTTGCCCAATTAGCACAAATGGTACATAGGACATAGGGCAAAACTGTATGAATCTTAATGATGGTTTAATCATTAGTTTCATCATCAGATGGAACTTAATGATTTGAAGTATTTTTAAAATACCTCAAACCATTATCATTATCAGAGCCACAGTGGCACAGTGGTCAGAATGCAGAACTGCAGACTGAATGCCGGCTGCCAGCAGTTGGCAGTTTGAATCTTACTGGCTCAAGTCTTCCATCTTTCCGAGGTCAGTAAAATGACAACCTAGATTGTTGGGGATTGTTGACTCTGTAAACCACTTAGAGATAGCTGTAAAACATTATGAAGCAATGTATAAGTTTAAGCACTATTGCTATCATAAGAAATGCATACAAAAACTAGAACCCATTACTCCTGTGTAATTGAAATTTAGTAATTTTAGAGAGCTTTACTGTTTTTGTAGCAGAATCAGTATGGAAAAGTTTTGCAAAAAGAGCATAGATCACGAGAAAGAAAAAAATGCAAAACATAGCACCTTTATGATTCCCATAAGGTACAAGTATGCATATGTGTTAATTTATTTTCTCCTATAAAATAGCAAAGTGTTTGGTTTGAAAAGAATATGAGAGATTGTTATTTAACTACTGGTTAAAGGCTTAGCCTCTTCTCAAACTGTAAAAAGGTCTTTAGTGGCCCTTGAGATTTACTATATAAAACAAGTGCTTTAAAAGCAGTCATTATACAAATTACAAAAAGTATGCAATATTATGAGAGCATCAGAACTATACACCCTTTCTAAAATAGAAGCAGAAATTAAAAGAATCAGAATTCATTATTAATCATTTCAGTGCCCTGTTTTCTACTTTAGCAGTGCTCAGAATTACACTGGCATATTTTCACAGCAGAATAACACTGAGTGCTTTGAGATGCTTGGTTCTTTATGCTATCTCCCTTTGATGTATTTTATAAAATAGTTGCTTTTACATTTCAGTTCTACATTTCTTTCTTACAAATTTTTAGACCATTTGCTATCACTATGTTATCTCTGTGAAAAATACTTTGGAACAGTGATTAATAGTCAATCCTGCCTGCAGGAGAAATAGTTTAAATCTTTCCTCCAAGAGGTAGCCTTTAGAAATCTTTAGAAAATCATTATCTTCCAACATCACATCAGGAACATGCAGACAGTCGTCTAAAGAAAGCACATTATGGACCAAGCATATTGAATCTCAATAGAGTTGTCTGCAATCTACTATATGCAATCCACTATGACTTTTATTGACTTTTATTTTTGCAGTCTTAGTTTTAGCTGAGTTGAGAACAGAATTAGACTTGATCACCCAATATCTTCTGTCATTTGTTATCCTGATATACAGGATAATACTGGACTAACAAGTGAACCAGGAAAATATGTGGCTTCTTTCAGGATCCATAGACAGAAAGACAGCTTGGGATGTTTTTGGGCCACAAATGAAATACTAGGGCATAGGGGTGTCTTATTGTATATAGCTTGCCTATTCCAACTCAAACAAATTATCAGCTACAGGGAAAATGTTGGAAGCAGTGCTCTGTTGATTTTCTTACAGGCAACCATGATATTGTATAAACTGGGATTTAACGTATCTGAATTATCACAGTAGATCCACTCCTACTTGAAAGAGTCAGAAATTAACACTGTGTAATGGGGACGCGGTGGTTTAGTGATTAAGATGCTGACCTTGTCGATCAGAAAGGTTGGCAGTTCGGAGGTTTGAATCCCTAGTGCTGAGTAATGGAGTGAGCTTCTGTTACTTGTACCAGCTTCTGCCAACCTAGCAGTTCAAAAGCACGTAAAAATGCAAGTAGAAAAATAGGGACCACTTTGGTGGGAAAGTAACAAGCATTTCGTGTGCTTTTGGCATTTAGTCATGTTGGCCACATGACAACGGAGACGTCTTCAGACAGCACTGGCTCTTTGGCTTTGAAACATAGATGAGTATCACCCCCTAGAGTCGGGAACGACTAGCACATATGTGTGAGGGAAACCTTTAATTACTCCTCTGTTAATTGAGAGCATGCTGTGGAGTTTCACAAAACCTTGCTTTCTCCACTGTAATAGTTAGTTATCTGAAGCCACAGAAAGTGTAAATCATGAGTTTTGGGACAATACGATTACAGAGATGGTGTCAACAAGAGAACTGCTTTACCTGAATAAAGTGTTGTAGCTGACAAAGATTGAGAAAATGTGTCTTCTCATCAGTAACAAGTAGAAGTTCGAAATTGGAGATGGAAACCCATAAGGGAAAACTCAGATAAACCTGTGTCTTATAGAAGTAAGTGAGAGAGTTACTTTGGTCTATTAGACTATTTAATGAAAAATCAGGGACTTTGTAAAATTAATGTCCTTTATTTACCATTCTGAGTATGGAAAATAAATTAAAAAATTAACTTCTAATACAGAAAGCAAATACAGATATTATTATTGAGACCTGCTTTCATGATATGTATTTTTTTAGACTTTGTATGACTCACGCAGTGGTAGTTTCCTACTGGCATTCCTACCAGCATTCCTACAGGTTCTCTGCGTGTGCATGCACTCTTGAAAGATACTTGCTTTAGAAAGCAAGGAAAACAGCTGAGGAGCAGCAATTCAAACGGTCTCCCCTCATCAGCTAGGCTTCAGAAGCTGAAATAAAGGTAGGCATAACCCAGGGGGGGTGTGAGTGGGCCCACTTTCAAAGCAACAGAGAACCAGTTCACTCTCTGCTTGATGGCAGAGCTACCGGTTCGGGAGAACCTGTGCGAACCGGTAGAAACCCACCACTGGAGTCAAGGCAATATACATAAAGCTCCCCCCTCTTAGTTTCCAACAACAAAAAGTCTGTAAAATCAGTTGGGCTGAGAAAGACTGACTGTCCCAATTCATCTAGAAACCAGGAGAATGGGAGTTCTAGTCATGTTTTAGTCAGGAAATATAACTAGGTGACCTTAGGCCAATCACTCCCAAACCAATTCACAGGATTGTTATGGGGAAAATAGGAGGAGAAAAGTGTATTATATATGTTTATCACCTTGATTTTTTTAATAAAAATAACAGAAGTATGATTAAAAACAAACAAATAAACTTGAACTTTCGATTTCCTAGTTTCTAGTCCAACATTTTTCCACTACACCAAACTGGATCTCATCTAATAGGATAATGCTTATGACAGGAATACAGCAACTGAAAGATACCATTTGCTCAAAAGAACAAAAATAAAGAAAGGGATGAGGAGTTTCTCTGTATGACAGAAATGTCCACTCCTTCACCAAAATCCAAAATAATTAATTTGGTTATACAGTTGAGAGCATAAAGTGGAAGATTAAATAAAAATAGTACTGTTCCAGATGCCTGTTACAGCCACCTATTACAAAAATGTGAATGGTGTTTTCTAAAAGTATACAGCAGCTCTATTAAAATGTCCTGAAATAATATTTTGGGAGAAATTAATTTTTATGACTTCTGTTGGGGAATATCTCTGCCAGACATTGGTCCTTTTAGGAAATATCTGATTTACATGGCTGATAACCTTCTCCCTCAGAGACAGAGGAAGACAAGAGAGGATGGGCTGAAATTACTAGACCCCCCAAGAAATAAGAAAAATAATAGGCCAATAGCAGGTAGTGGGAATTTCTGGAAAAATAATTATATAATTCTGGAATTCTTGTTGTCACAAGAAACTAATTATAATCATAGTCACCCCTTGTACTTCAAGAAAGCAGAAAATAATATATTTAGGGCTACAATATGTAAATAATGTTCCCTTTAAAGGAGAGCTTAGCACAAAAAAGATAGGAATTCCTTAACAAGCATATATTAAAAGCACAACTGCAAATAATTCTTATGGGGGGGGGGGGGAAGAGATCAGCACAGCAAAAGATGCCAATATTGCTTCACAAAGAGCCTGGAGTTAATTTCCAAAATAAAAGGGATACTTATATGAGATGGAAAAAGATAATGGATATTTGTAAAGATGGTCCATTTAAGTAGGCCAGGGGTGTAGCAAAAGCATTACGAAAGCTAAAAGCTCAGCATATACTGAAGTTAGTGAAGGATGCTGAGAACCAAAGAGACAGACACACTCAGAGTATATTGGTATATAAGCTGGTCAGTTAAGATGAAACAAGTAGGATGAGGCAGATAACAAGGAAAAAATACGGTTCAGTGAACCCTGAGAAAAGAATAGGTCTTTACTGAGCAACTGTGAAGAATGGGTAGAAGGAGTATGATAGGCTCATATTCAAGGAATACATTCTCACTAGAATGAGTTCAAATCTGCAGAGACAGATTGATTGTATCATAGGTTGATGGACTTACTGAAACTATTCATTAACTTTTAGAAATCCTAGAGAACTACCACAAAACTGGAGGAGGCCAAGTATTCCGATATCCAACGTGGACATCAAATCCAGTGAATTACAAATCAGTCAGTCTGACATCAATACCCGGAGAGACTCTAAAGTACATTATACATTTATTGATCTATAAACACCTTGAAAGTAGTGTACTGATTACTAGAGTCAGCATGGATTTTTCAAGAACAAAGTACCTGATATCGTTCTGATTGCAAGCTAGTTAGATGTCAGTTGAATTGATCTGTTGAATGCATATATATATATACTGTGTGTGTGTGTGTGTGTATGTTTGTGTGTGTGTGTGTGTATGTATGTATGTATGTATGTATTGTGTCACAACCCCTCGTGTATGTGTGTATGTATGTATGCATGCATGTATGTATGTATGTATATACATACATACATACACGAGGGGTTGTGACACAATACATACATACATACATACATACATACACACACATACACAAACATACACACACACACACACAGTATATATATATGCATTCAACAGATCCATTCAACTGACATCTAACTAGCTTGCAATCATATATATATGATTGTTTTCGTAGATTTTCACGGGTGTAGGTATGCTGGTCTTGTTGTATTCGGGTCTTTTCCCATGTAAGACAATCTCAATCTTACATGGGGAAAGACCCGAATACAATAAGACCAGCATATATATGCGTGCGTGCGTGCGTGCGTGCGTACACACACACACACACACACACACACACACACACACACACAGATATAGATATAGATATAGATATAGATATAGATATAGATATAGATATAGATATAGATATAGATATAGATATAGATATAGATAGATAGATAGATAGATATAGTTTGTTTTTGTAGAACCAAATTACTCTCCAGAACTGAACACTTCAACAAGAGAATAATCAACCAATCAAGATGTGTCAACACAGCCAACCAATCCATTTAAAGCGACAAAGCCAACATTCCACAGCCACCCACCCACCTATATTTATAGAAAAATACCAGCTCCGATCACGCTTTGCTCGCACAAGCACGAAGCCAAAGGCACCAACCTGAAGATGACGAGTGTGACCTTGTCGAAACGTCGCCAAGATATTGTCAATCTTACACAGGAAAAGACCCCAAGACCTGCATACCTCTACCCATGAAAATCCACAAAAACATATATATATCACAGGTGTAGGTATGTTGGTCTTGTTGTATTCAGGTCTTTTTCCGTGTAAGATTGAGATTGTCTTGGCAACGTTTCGGCGAGGTCTCACTCGCCATCCTCAGGCTGTTGTTTTTGACTTAAAGCGTGACCGGAGCTGCCGTCTTTCTGTAAATCTTGGTGGGGGGATGTGGAATGCTGGCGTTGTTTCAGTAAGTGGATTGATTGGATGTTTGGCTGTATCATGATTGGTAGATTGGTGCTGATTGGTGCTGGCTGTGTATCTGTTTTTGTTTTGTGTTGTAATGGCCTGGGTGGTGGTGGGGCTCGTTTGTTTACCAGGGCTGGTTTCAATTTTCAATGGATTTGCAGCTCCCTCAAAAACCATAGTCTGAAAACCCTCACTGGGGCTCCTAATTAAACCAGAACAAGTTCTCAAGGGGGGTGCTGTAGAGTTGAGTCCTGGCCTTTGTTACTTTCATCGGTGATATAGATAAAATGTGAACTTTACAGATAAGCTATCCCTTTCAGTAGGTAATATATGGGAAGACAGAAGTACAATTGAAAATGAAATAAGCTGAAAATAGCAGAATAATATGTAATGGAGGCAATTGCAAAGTTCTTCACTTAAGAAAAAGTAGGTAATACTTGAGAAGGCAGAAATATAATCTAAAATGAAATAAAATAAAATAACAGAATAAAATATAATGAAGTTCTTCATTGGGGGCGGGGGGATGAAATGGCCCAGTATAGGGATACCTGGCTTGTTAACAGCTTGTATTATGAATGTAAATAATATAATGAATGTAAATTGTATTATGAATGTAAATAATATAGATCAATGCTCCTGAACCTTTGCATCTTTAAAATGTGTGGACTTCAGTTCCCAGAATTCCCCAGTGAGCCATGCTGACTGGGAAATTCTGGAAGTTGAAATCCACATGTCTTAAAACTGGTTCAGAAATAGTAATTTATGTTAAGAGGTATCCTGTATGTTAACATACAGTATATTAACTAAAGTAATACGCCATGGGAAGTTATCTTATGTAAATTAAGCTATGAGGGGCAGCTTCAAGAACTGAAGGAAGATGAAAAGCATTTTTTCAGGAAGACCATTATTTCATAGGGTTGTTTTTGTCAACAGAATATATATTTTTGTGACTTCACTTGTATTAAGTTCTTTCACTTAAGTAACTCTCCTGTATCTTTTGTAGTGCAGATAGATGCAAAAAAAAAATCATTCACTTTCTCTACAATCTCCATAGACAATTTCCTTTGCTGACTAACAATCTAGCTGCTTTTGTGACTAGTTTTCTACTTCAAATACATTTTTGAAGTGTTTATTCTTTATTTTATTTTTGGCCATATCTTTGAATTCTTTTTAAAAACCATGCTTTTATTACCACCTTATGCTTTTCCTGCCAGAATCTGTGTTCCTTTTTGTTCTCATTATAACAGACTTTCTATTTCCTGAAACACCGTAAACTCTCTTAACTTTTAATAATAGAGCTCCTGGACTTTATTAGAAAGCCATGCCAGACTTTTCTCTTCCTTGGCTGACCCTTTCTAATATTGTAAAAAAATTTCCAATTGAAGTCCATGTGTTGTGGATTTTAAGTAACCGTCATGGCATCATGTTTTGGTTCTTTTGATTTTTCCCTTTTCTCTGTTTTTCACTAACCAGTCATTTTTTTTCTGTTTTTTTTTTCCTATTTGTATGGTCAATTTTTGCTGTTGTACCAGATGTAATAGTATTGTGTTTCCTATCAATTATGCCATACTTATACATCATTCTAGATTATGGTCATCATTTAGAATTACGTCCTTTGCAGCAGATTCTAAGACCAAATGAACTTTGAGTATCTTTGATTTGTCAAGAATCAACAGCTATTATGATTGGTCTTGGTCACACAGCCAGATGTTTACACTGGATTTGGCATTTTTATCCACCTGTTGAATCCTTCCCAAGAATCTAGGATAGGCAGATGTTGTTGTTTCCCAATATTAAAGGTATTTTCACAGGATGTAAGTGTTCCATGTAAAACTGCCTTTTGAAATTGTCTGATCATGATTTATCAATGCTGATGCAGTTGTTTTGGGAATGCATCAAAGACATCTATCACTATTGATACTATATTTGCTTATTCTGTCATAGTTTTTCTACTTGTATTTGTAGGTCTTTTAATTTTGTTCATTACATAGTCAGCCATGTATTTAGATTGGATTTGGTATTTTTATTGATCCACTGAATCCTTCCCAATGCACAGCAATTTGAATTTTCAGCTGCTAGTTCTTTAGATGGTGTTAACTTTCATCCACATTGAGCTCCTCTCAAGAACCTAGGGTGTTGTAAATTATTGGTGAATACGTAGATTCAAGCATTGTGGTCTTTTATAATTTACAGATGGAAATTATTGACCCTGATCATTTGTGCCTCAAATCATAACCCTGGGTAGATTTGTTCAATTATCTATTGGTCTATTTTCTTGACTCTTCTCCAACACCAATGTTCCAAAGTGTTGGTCATGCTTCTTTAAATTCAAGCTTTTTGTCTATAGACTGTCACAGGAAATCCATTGTTTCCAAGTTTTTGATTGGCATATTTTCCAAAACTTTCTTGTTACTCTACTAAGTGCAATTCTGCAGCCTATTTTCAGACTGCTGAAAATTTCTTTATTGTTGATAATTGATCCCAAAGGCAGAAGCTATCCACCAATTCATTATTTTCATTGTCAATTCTAAGGCTATTTACCTGTGTCATTAGTTTGGTCTTCTTTATATTTAATCCTAATATCATTTTTTCACTGTGATCCTTGAATTTCATTACTACAGCTTGCGGGTTTTATGCATTTGGGGCTATTGGATTAGTGTCGGCAGTATGTTGAATCAATAAGGCAAGGGTATGCAGACTTATTATTTAAAAATGGGCTGCTGACAATATTGATGTAAATTATACTGTAAGTGCTATTGCATTCAGTTAGATAATTATCAAGACCAGAAGCTTATTGTGTTTTCTTTTTTTAAGACCTAATTTTATTGAAAGTTTTAAGTGAAAATTGATACAAACCTAAATTGAGTAAGAAAGGAAAAAAAAGGAGAAAATGGAGAAAGCTAAAGTGAAAACAGAAAAGAAAAGAAAAAAGCATTTTCTAGAAGAAAAATAGAAAAGAAAATAAAGAAAAGGAATAGAAAAGGAAAATGGAGAATAGAGAATAGAATAAAAAAAACCAAGAAAAGACAAGTTCTGATCTTCTATAGAACGTATAACTTATTAGTCCAATTATAGATTTTTCTCTTTCTCTAAAGTTACATTGCAACTTTCTTCTGTCCGTGTCTGTGTGTGTGTGTGTGTGCGTGTGCGTGCGTCTTTAAAAAAAACACCGCACAATTAGTTCAGGGACAATGTTCGTGTGTGTGTGTGTGTCCGTGTGTGTGTGTGTGTGCCATGCTTATTAAAACAATACCATTCATATCAAAACAATAATGAGTAATTAAATGTACCATTTAGATTTACTTACTTTATGCTCCAACAAAAGTTTTAAGTAATTATCAATAAAAATGACCAAATCCCAGCATTTTTTAAACTTTGTCCAATACAGCTAGTTTATTTCTCTTGTGGAAAGTATGAGTTTTGATTAAACCAACAGGTTTTAATTTGCACAGTGTAGTATTAGTCCCCACTTGGAAAGATATTCATATTCCACAAAACTAATTAAAAAGGTCTGCAAGTATAAAGACCAGTATTTCTGTAGGTTAAAAGGAAAAATTTAAAACACAGAAAAAGCATCACATAATATGGTAATTAATTTTTAAAAATTGGGGGAGCAGTATGAATAAAATTAGAGATGGAGAAAATCAAGACCCCACCCCCACTCCAGAAAACAGAATAGAAAACTAAAACTAAAAAACAACAACATCCTATTCCAAAGCCAAGAATATCTTCCTCTAAAATGTGGAGAAAAAAATATAATGATATTTTTAAAAACTGGACTTTCTTTTCCATCTGATTTCTTTCAGGAATGACGATCTTCCACTGAGTCTCTATTTCTGCTGTGCTTTCTGTATTTATGTTCTTGCTTACAAACACTCTAATTCTTCTACCTTGGTTTCAAAACTTCTTTCACTGGTAAAGGAACATTGGTACAGCATGCCCTTTTACAACTGTTGTTGACATGAACTTTTTGAAGCTCTTTAATCTCCTTTTCATCTGCCATTATCCAATAATCCACTTCCAACATAACCCTTGTCCTCTGTAGTCTAATGTAAAATATCTGTCAGGTTTGAACAACCAGACTCTTGTGTGAAGACTTTAAACCAGCTTCTTTATAGTTCTATTGCCTGTGTCACAGGAATCTTCTCAGATTCACAGTTTTCCCTTGGGAAAACTAGATAAGGTTCAACTGCATTAACAGGAGGTGGGGGGGGGGCTGTTAGACCTTGCCATCTTCTGTCTACATAGTAATTCCAGCCTGATCCCTCACTTGATCCCTCCTCCTGACTGGGACAGTATCTTTCTGACAATATCTGCATACACACATTTAGTCTGTATGCCTTCTGCCATTATTAATTTTCTTGTTAATATAATGGTGTGTAGATTGACCATGCCAACTTCTCCTCAGGGATCACTGTAAAATTGCTATGATTTTACTCAAATCTGAAGCTCAGGGTATATGTGTATACCCTTGTCTCAAAGGTGAATCTCTAGAGACATCTGTATATTTCCTTTCCTTTCCACATCTTTGTGCTTGTCAATTACCCATTGCATAAACATTTCTCATTCACAGAATTTTCCTTTACAATTTTAATAGGTAAACATTTCAGCATTTTTATTGAAAGATCTAAACAATTAATCACTACAAATTTGAGTTCAACCAACAATCCTCTAACCATCTGCCTGATCTGATGGGAATTGAAGTCCATAAATGTGGGCATTAAGTCATCTACCCTCTTACTGATATAGCATAATGGAGTGATTGGACTAGAATTAGATAAGCCACAGTTTACATCATCATCCATCCATGAAATGCACAGTTGGATCTGAAATTCACATTCACTATCGTAATTCAAACGATTGTTTGAGGCTAAAACAGGGAAACTTAAGTACATCACCATGAGCTCATATAGCAACAGCAAGAAATAAATATAATATAAACAGGTAATATAATTTGACCTTAGAGTGCTGTAAATGCTATATACTTCACTGACATAAAAGTAATGCTTAAATTTTATGGGAAGCTCCCTAGTAGCTACTTTATCTGAAAAAAACAATATACTGTAATAAATGTACAATTGTCCTTTGGTGTTTTTATGACAGATACTGGAGAAAAACATGGATACGTTAAAGATATTTAAGTTTATCTTCAGTGTAATTAATATTCAAATATGCAAGATAAAAAATCTAACATATATTAACAGGAAAAAGTCAGGTCATTGGGGTGGAAATATAGATTGGATCTCTTCATATTGTTCTAAATACCATAGAATCAAAGGATTTTTTAAGCAACTGATATTTCTACAGCTCCTGTCATCAAATCTCAGCATTTTACGGATTTTTTTAACTCAACTGCTTATGGATCATTTTTCTTTTTTTAACTCATAATGCCGTGACAATATAATTCTATGGAAGGTAGACAGTAGCCTTAACTACTAATTATCTGAAAACATTTTAGGAATTCATTACTGACATGACAATTAACAGTAAGAGCATAAGATGGAATTTCTGTTAGCCTTCTGTACCCTAAAAAAATAATAATCCTGTGCTCTTTAATACTGAGGTTTTGCAGCAAGCTTGCTCTGAAAAACAAGTTGTTTACATTAATTAAATGATGAATAAAGTTATAGCCTGTAATAAATTTATTAAAGGCATAATCATAGGAATATGGCAGAGGATTAGGTTCTGACATTTTTGCGTATGTTACAATGTACTCATTTATCTAAATGTTGTGTCGTCAGATATGTTAAAAGATATTTTGTAAAAAAGGTAGTTTTAATAGGTTAATGAACTATACATTATATCTTAGTTTTATTGCAGTGTATGTTGTTTCAATAGCTTCCAGGAGATCTACAGCATAGTGAGAATAAAATATTTGCTTATTTATGTAAAGCAGATATTTGACTGATGAGTACAAATAGACATATTGAATAATCTCTGTGCTTTTAAAGATACGGTAAAAGAAATACAGTCACTTTTCATGAATACTTTAAATATCTTCAAGTATGGCCAGGACTTTTGCATGTTTACACATTTAGAAAAAACCAACCTCATCCTTTGAAGCTTGACTATGTGACAGCTATCATTATTTTTCTTTGTAATTCTTTTTATTCACAGAGATGGTTCCACTGCTTTGATTGGGCCAAAGAAACACAGATTGATACCCTGAAAAATCTCCTAAATTGTGCCTCATGTATACCCCTATCCAACATTTGTCCTGTTTTTTTTCTCAGTTAAGGATTTAACTGGCACTTTTTATCCTTTATTGCCAGATCAATAGCGAATAATTTGGTCAAATTTCCTCTTATGTATCTGTTATCTATCCCATATCATAAAATGGGGGGGGGGATTACATTGTTCCTCTTCAGACAGTCACACCACTGTGAAGAAGCATGGGGTGCTAACTGACTAATAAAACTCGATTGTGAGCTCCACCCACATAGCCACTTGGATGCTATTTAAAGATTATTAGTTCCATATAGTTGAGAACACTTCAAAATACAACTTTATGGCCCAAGGAGATAGCTAGGAATTAAAGCATTGATTTTACTGTTCTGATTCTTATCATCTTAAGAACAATAAAACATAGAGTTAAATCATCAATAGACCACATCCTTCTTAGGCATTTCAATTAGTGTGCCTGCCTTTCGTTTAACCCAAATTATTCCATTGAGACATTTTTAAAATCTAAGGATGGTTGTGATTTCTTTATATATACAGTATAGCAGCATATTGCTATCACCAATATAGGATCCTCCTTTCTCAGAACTGGTATGTTACAAATGTTAATTTAGAGCAGAAGTATAGTAATAACAAATGAGTGGAAAGAATTAAAATGCATTCCCCATGCATTATGTCCTAATGAGCAGGTAAGGAGAAAGTGCAAGTATTCAAATGAGCAATTTAGAATAGAGATTAGCAGTCAGTTATATTATTCAGCCCCCCAAATAATAAATAAAAAGCAAATTCCACCTCCATTTTCATTCTTAGAACTTTCCTGCCAGCCTTTCATGCTGGTTCAGGCATTTGAATCAGCATCTTCTCTCAGGCATGATCTTTGGTATGTATCCAGCTTCTCCCCCTCCTCCCCTCTAAATTCTTTCTACCCCTGCTGTAGGCTAGAGATTGGGAAATTGTTTGAAAAAAACAGAAGAAGAGGAAGAAAAGGAGCACACTGGGAGTAATCTGAACTTTATACCATCGGGCTGAAGGCTTGCCTACTAGCGAAGAGGGACACATCAAGGAATCCCTCAGAACTTTTGGATATCCTAACTGGGCCTTCATCAAATCCACAAAAAGATCCAGCAGGATCTTCTTAATAACAGACAAAGAAAGGAACAACAAATCAACCAGCATTGTCATTCCATATGTTACAGGAATATGGGAAAAGCTCAGGAGGATTTTCAGCTACCATAGCATATGTTCATGCTTTAAATGCAGGAATACATTAAGACAGAAGCATGCCCATCTCAAGGACAGCACACCCAGACACAAACAGAACAACATGGTATATGCAGTGGAATGCAGTGAAACATGTGCAGACATTGGGGAAACATAACAACCACTTCACAAAGGCATGTCACAACACACGAGTACAAATCAATCAGGACAAGATTCAGCAGTCAATCTGCATTTGAAAGGCAAAGATCAATCCTTTGAAGACAGAAAAGTCCATAAAAGTCTTTGGACAAAGATGACTACTGGTTTGAAAGAGAAGTAAAAGAGGCTATCTATGTTAAAACTGAAGAGCCTTCTCTCAACAGAAGGGGAGGAATATACTACTCTTGTTTACAACACAGGCCTTTCAGCAGTTTCAAGAATACCTATTTGCACTCTGATTTAAGTGACTCTGAAGGTAAAGATAAAACAACAAATGGCCTCAGTGACTCTAAGAGAGTTAATGACCTACCCTCAGAGTGCTAACAACCAGATTACTGCAAAGAAAATAAACCCTTCCATTCCCTACCAGTCCGTTAGAACTGAAGAAACTTCTTCCATGAGAAGCAAAACTTTTTCAAAGGAAAAAAAACAAGAAGAAATCCCAGTTTTGGAAAAAGCACCTTTGGGTCAACTAGATAATTGAAAATCTCCATAGATATTAAGCAAGAAGGTGCATGCCAAAATGGGGACAAGAAAAAGAAAGTTAATATTCTCTTATAAACCAACCTACTTATCTATTATCTTTCTTATTTGAGTTATAGGCCTGACTCCATTATGATTCTGAAAGGCTCAGAGTTTAAAAACAGTATAAAACAATAGCATAACCTAAACAGGGGGAAAGGGTTGGGAAAAAATATAAAAACATCCATTCAACTAATTATACCACAAGGATCCACTATACAGCCTAGCCAAGGGCTAGAGGAACAATCAGGTTTTAAGGGCTTGTTTAAGTAAGGTCAGATTGAGGGGCCTGCTGTTCTGAGGAAGGAAATGCAAGAATTGTAGTATGTGCATTGTTATCATTATAAACTTTCACCAACAAAATACAGAACACTGATTTATTTGTCTGATATAGCCCCACTTTTTAAATAATTGATCTATGTGGAATGGTGTTTTCTTCCTTAAAAAAATGTTGCAAGGCTCTGGACTATAAAAGGTGGCCCATTTCAGTTCTAGCATATGCAAAGCCACCTATTGGTTAATTAATTATTATAAAGTAAAGCATGGCTTAACGAGAATTATAAACCTGATTTAGGTTTGTACGTTACATTAGGTCATAACGTGTCTTGATCAAGTTCACCAGTTTAGTTGTAAATGGCAGATACCTGTGATAATACCTTTAAAATTATTGAACAACAACATCTGTCTATCCACATGTTCTTGAAAGGACATAGTAAGTGAACAAAAATGCCAAATCCTGTCTAAACGACTAACTGAACAACCATGAATGGCAGATATTATTATAACATTTTTATCCTGCCTTTTAATATATAACTCAAGGCAACAAACATACCTAGTACTCCTGCCTCCTATTTCCCCACCACAGCATAGGTGAATTAAGCTGAGAGAGAGTGATTGGCCCAGACTCCCCCAGCCAGTTTTCTTATATAAAGGTGGCTTAGAACTCACAATTCTCCTAGTTTTTAGGCCAGCACTTTAGTCACTACATCAAACTGGTGTAGCATTTGTATTAAATTATGATTAAGCAAATCATGGTTTGTACAGTATGTTAAACCAGTTTCCAAGCACTACGGTAGTTTCAGTTATCGTTGAAGACTGCACGAATGTGAAGAAAACGGGGAAGATTGCTGTAGCAAACGTATGTATCAATACTATAGAAATTATTATTTTTGTCCTAGAAGAGAGTGACAGAAACATGTATTCTTCCACAATCCAATTTTGATTGCTTCTGCCAACCACCTACATTTGTGAAAGTATAGCTTGGGAAAAATCAATAAAATAGACAAGCAGGAGGAAGATTAGTTTGAGAAGAAGAACAGCAGCACAGAAGCATGCCTTTTTCTGATTAACCTCATGTTCTGTCTTCAACTACAAGAACAATACCTGTGACGATTCTGACAGGAAAAGAAGATACGGTAAGGTAAATAGAATCTCTGCAGTCTCCCAGAGGAAACAAAATATTTTAGAATAAAAATTAGCTTTTTAAACTTTATGTCAAAAGCTCAGTTGCAGCAACAGAAATATTAAAAACAGTAATCCAACTCTTCCATAAAAAGATTGGCCTCTTTTGCCATCTGATATGTGTGAGAGAGTGACAGACAGACAGATAGATTGTTATATTAAATAAAACTAAAAGGACTTTCTGGTTGCATTCAATTGAACATGTCTTGGGAAGACAAATTCTGCTAATCTGAATATTTGAAGCATAAAGTATATTTATGCAATTGCGTATGAAGATGAACTCCATTTGTATCTTGCCACTCAATAATTAGTCAATGTTTAAAAAAAACCCAAAATAAATAAAATATATTTTCAAAATATCTAACAAGCATCAACATCCCAGAAAAACAGTGAAAGCTTTCTTAGTTTTGGCATTCATACATAACAGATATAATAATAATTTTGGAATTCTTATTAGAGATTATCTTGGAGAATTTCGCACTCCTGAAGTATGCCAACCCTTGGGCTTTAGAGTATTGCATAGAAGGCCAATGTTAGCTTTCCCATCTTCCTTGTCCACGTTTTTCTACAGCTTGTGAATGTTACTTTGTGCATGTTTCCTTTGCTAATTAGGCTGCTTTGTCTATATCACTCCTGTGTCGAGACAAACACGACGAGTCTGATTAGTTGTGGTACAGACCTACTTCACAATATGCTAGTATAGAAATAAATCCATAAATTGATTTTAACTATGTTGTCTGCCTCTGCTTAAAATGAACTTTGAAATTTAAAAAAAAATCAATTATAATGGAGCACTGAAAAGTTTAAGCTCTTCATTTTCTTACACAAAATAATCATCTAAGCTTTAAACATCCTACTGATTTGTTATATTTCAGTTTGATTAAACAAAACAACCCATATAATGCACTGGTTGACTCAACAGTTAATCCACTGATGTAGTTCTGATTTTCCTTTAAATGATGAGGGAAGACATTTTTGTAATGTAATTACTTCTTTATAAAGCAATGGTGACCAATAAAAATTAGTAGGTCACCTATCTGGATTTGTGGTTTGTGTACATCCTTCTAAATAATTTTAGCCAGTGCTCCTTTGTTGTTGCTGTTTGCCAGGGACCTCCAGGTTCTCCATAAGAATGGTTGTAAAATTCACCTTCTAGACAAGTCAGAAAATTAGCTGGCATGGCTAAAAATTCAGGGACATGACTCAACACAGTTAATCTCCTTATGACAGACAAGAATAAAGGACCCCCCCCCCCACACACACACAGAATCAGACATATCCTCAGGTATTTCTTCACTGTGGGAATCACTATTTTCAACTCCGCAGCAGTATTTCTACTTAGTGGTCTAAAGGGGATGAGATGTCACTCTTTTAATGTAGGCGGAAGGGGGAAGAGGCTCCCCCCTTCCCTGTTTTAGAAAGTGAACCAGCTGTATCTAAAGATTGGTCTGGAAGTGGTTATTAGTTTGTTTGTTTGTTTGTTTTTTATCAATGTGAGCGCCTGAGTTCACAAAGAATGCACCTGAAAACAAATGTCTAGAGCATAAAATTGTCTTCTAAGTCTGGAATGGAATGTAAAATTAACAATTGGCTTTTTCTCAATGGGCTGAAAGTGAACTTCTTACTGGGCATTATTTAAGAGGTACCTTCATGGTAAAATAGAGTCAATTGGGAGGGTCATGGCATCCATCTTCAACAATAAGTCCATATAAGATTTTCAGTGTTTTATAAAAGTAGTTCTTGTTCCCATCCTAATCAAGCAAATCAGTTTTGCCATTTCTGCAAATAGTTTTGCTATCTTCATCCTCTATTCCTCCATTGTGGGTTCCTTGAATATATTTCTATATCACATAGTTGGGCAATGGATTATTTCACGTAAAAGTTATTAGGAGATTTCATTAAAATTATATTGTCAAATTTCAGTTTTAAGTTTATTTAGTTAAGTTATGCCACAAAAATACCAAATATACTCTATTTTTCAATACAGTAATAACCAATTTTTGAAAAATCTCTCATATACAGAATTTTACACTGAATACATAATGTATTTCAATGGATATACTTCTGCTTTCTATAGTTGTCTTCTTTTAAAAAGTAATGGTGTTTTCCTCTTATCTGATCAATAAAAATATATATTTTGAAATAAGGGATAACAATGTTTGGATGTTTTTCTCTCTAAACCTTTCTTCTCCTAATCATTTAGAGATTCAGGCATTCCTTAGAGAAGAAGATTTTGTTGATTTGTATTGAAGCATTGTCTGACAACATTCTATGGGCTTATCATTATAAATCTTCCTGTTAAGGTGTTTGTACTTTTAATGTGGTTTGGTGTTTTTTATAGAATACAGCACTGTAGGAAACAAGACAGCTAGCTTTTTAACAAACTGCAGAATTAAAAAACAAGTGTTTATAAAATAAACTCACAAGGATGAATATTTTTTTAAAAAAACTAGTGCTGTTTCACTTATGTGGTACCTGCTATTTCAAAGCAAGAAGATTTAGAAATGAATTTAACATGAGTTATTTGAGTAGCAAGCAACCTTAAACATATAGGTTTTGATGCTTCTCTTACTGAATTTCTTAATCCCAGGCTTTTAGTTGATATCCTTCTACTTTATTGCTGTAATAGTTTCATCAATTTTTAAGTGTCTTGTGTCTAGATTTCTTGATTATTTTTGTGGAGTAATGACTGGCAAATAGGGTGAATAAACTAGTCTCAACAATTTATTTGCTCTTGGTTCTTCATTGTTATTGATGAAGGTGAATTTACCTTTTTGCAAAGGAAAGACACATTTAGCCAGTTAATTTCATGTCTTTTCATTTAAGGAGAAACATATACAACTTGAATTATACTTTTTAATAAATGATCTAATGAACAGCAGGATTCTCTGGCTGAATATGAATCATGGTTATTAATATTAATTGACATTAAATCTGCCAGTAGTGGTGGCCAAGACCACCTAAATGACATTCAGTGTTTACTGTATAATATGTGTTTAACCATCTGGGAAATGTGTGTGTTGCATTTGTTTTCTAGAATGGGTATTATTTGCCTTTCTGAATTTTACTGCTGATTAGGCTAGAAGTACCAACTTTATAAGTAACTAAATGTTGATTGACACATAAGACCATTATTGACTATTGTGTAAATGAATGCACATTAAAAACTCCCTTCTCGGTTCATATTTATGCTTCAGGCTAGCAGCATTTAACCGTCTAGGAAAACAATACACATTAGGATAGCTGCCATAATAAAGGAAATTTACCACATCTTTACAAAAGACATTGAGAACATTTATTAGGTGGAAGAATTTTTTGTTACCTAAGAGTCACTGAAAAGGCTGCAAAAATGAGCTCCTGGTAAGGCTGACAATATGGGCAAGCGGCTGGGATGACTTGCTATATGGTCCCAATGCTGCCTCCAGGGAAAATGACTTTGGAGCGTGATTTCAATAAGACACTGTAAGCTTCAAAACGTCGCTGGATTCTGAACTCTAGTGGCATTCAAGCTATTACAATCTGATGTATAGTATTTGCTCACACCATGTTCAATGGATGTGCCCGCACATCCACCTTCCACACAATTATCTGACTTTGTTAAAGTACTTTAAATTTGGTTGAGAATTGGCTAGCACCAAATTAGTCGTCTGAAAATAGACACAAACCAAGCCAGGATCCTGACCTTTTCTTTCTCGTTTATAATGGCTAAACAAGATGTTCTGACAGAATAAGTGCTGGAAACATCTGCCTCATAGCTGAATTCTCGTTCCTGGTGACAAAGCTGTGGGTGGCATGGGTAGGATGTTTGTTTGGAATTGCAGCTCATGAAGGCGTAATCTTCATTGAAAACTTTTCCTGCCTCCAGAGATAATTTTTATTAAGTGACACTAGCCATTCCATGCAAAAAGGAACATTTAGAATTAACCCTGTAGATTTTATTATCTGAAGCCATGACTGTAGAATAAGCAAATCCAGGCTATTTTGGAAATACAGAGCCAGTGGTTTTCTACAGCAGCTTACTGGCACATCAAAGAGACTGTAACTCAAGGTATTACATGATTTCTACTGTGGATCCAGTCTGCTTCAATTAAAAATACTTCAACTGATAGCTTAATAAAACAATATATACAATTTTAATAGAAACAAGAACAAGAAAAGATCATGCCAGACTAAAACGATAAATCATAGCATCATCAGAATATCTGAAGTGTCTAATTTGTTTTCAACAAAGAGGGGTTTTTTTTTCAGATCAAGCTATTTCTTTAACCATATTCATAGACATAAAATTGTAAGTCAGATACACCTTCAAAGATTTCTAAGAAAATATGCTTCAATAACATTTCATTATAATTAATGATGAATAATGTAAGCTCTGTTTCTCATGCAGCTACAACTATTATTATCTCTCCAAAATCTAGAGATCATTCTCAAATAGCTACCCAAATATCATTTCTGGACTGAAAGGTTCTGGGCTACCACAAGCTGGCAGCAGAGTTTTCTGTATAATTTTGCTAATATTTCATGGAATAGAAAGGCTACATTTGGTAGCAGTTATAAAAATAAATACCCATACAAAATATCCACCAAAAGACCATTCTGCAATTCATAAATTCATTCATTAGAATCTCAATTCTTTTAAATTCTTAAAAACTTGTTTTGGAGTATTTTAGCTGATAATCTTCTTAAATTATAACAATATTACCTATGAAGTAGGGCTGTATTACTATTATGCCTCTCATTTTTTAATACCTCTCCTATTGGTATCCTATGATTATATTACTTTGTTGTTTGTATGTACACAGAAAACTTATTCACCAGAGACAAATCCCTTACGTGTCTAATTACACTTAGCCAATAAAGAATTTATTCCATTCCATTCTTTGCATGGTTGTGCAATTGAAATGTATATTGACTGATGCTTTGATCCAACAAAATTTGCTTTAAAAGAAACTGATGATCTTGAAACTGAAACTGAAACTGAGAAGGGGTGAGAGTGGGATTTTCTTTTTTTATTATTCTTCAGACATTTTATCACAATCCTTTTGTTTTTAACTTATATTTGGATCTGAGTTTTTCTATACACTCTTTACCTTGTCAGCCACAGTCGTTTTATAATTTGAATTATCGTCTTTTTTTGACTAGAATCCAAGTACCCACAATGCCACAGTCAGGGAAAAGGGCGGCCTATAAATGCATAATAAATACAAATACAAAATACAAATACACAGTCGCATGTGGGATTTACATCAGTGATGGGTTCCTACCGGTTCAGACAGTTTCGATGAAACTGGCAGCAACCCAGGCCTGCCACACCCGCTGAACTTTTTTCCGGCTCTGGTTCTCTCCATCTTGTTTTTAGCTTCTGTGCATGCAGAGAACAATTTTTATTGCACTGCACATGCGTGCATGTGTGTACAAAGCGTGCATTCTCGCCGTGCACACGAGCGAACCGGCAGTAGTGCCTGCCAGAACCCACCCCTGATTTGCATGTGGTTCTTACATGTGTAAAGAAAAAGAAAATAGCATCAAAGGCGCTCTGAATTTATCCACAAGCAGATAGCAGGCTATATCCATAAATATTCCAAAACTGAAGAGCAGAATAGCATATGGAGTTTGCAGAGTCCTCAGAGTCCTCTGAAGTCCAGAAAGCACCTAGGAGATAATATCTTTGGGATAGAATGTTGTCAAAGAATAAACGGTCTCCCGCTACTAGATTAAAGCCTGGGGAGGTGAACTCACTTACAAAAATACACACAAGCAGCAGCAAACTATTTCTGGCATTTTCAAAGTAGGAGGCATTAATCTCACAGCAACCTTCTGCTTCATTCATTCTGCTTTTTTATTGTAATAGAATACAAAGCAAAAAACATAATTTTTGCAAAACATACGGTGCTTCACTGGTTTAATGATTGATTTACCTGACATACTTACTTTGCTTTGGTTCCTGCACAACAGTTGTAAGCATGAATTCAGCACTATCACTAAGATATAGAATCTTGTTTGGGAATTCAAATAGACATGCTTTAAAATTACTAAATTACTCACTTTTGTCAGAATTTGTTGCAGAAAAATCAAATCCAGAAAGCACACACAGAAAACTGATTCAGCTGGATTCATTAACTTCTTTATATACATAATAACAGATGAATAAATGTACAATACCAATAGTAGATTCTTTCAATGTGGTGGAAGTTACAAGCAGTATACCAGCAGGAGAGAACAGTTAGTTTCATTTCAGAGTTCAAAGCAGATAGAGTCTTAAGTTTCTGTTTCAATTCTTTGCACAGAGTCTTTGCACGCCCTGGCTCCTAACTATTTCAGCCCCCATTGGCTAACTTTGTTGCTATGCCTATTCATTGGCTGACCTTGTTATCATGTCTCTCTCAGTCATGAACATTCTAACAACTTCCAAATATAGTTTTCTAACCTATGCTTTCTCTCTAAAAGTGGCTAATTTATGTCATTTGTTGTGGGGTGGGGGTGGTCATAATAGACGACTTATACAAAGTTTTTTATCTAGGGAAAAAGAGTAAAACAAACAACTGGGAAGTCCATCCTGTTATCCAACGTGACCAAATCCTTAAGAATCCTTTCAAAACTTGTTGATGGACTGTGATTTCTAAATATTTAAGAAGAGACTAATGAAATCTAGCTAATTGTTTTATTTACATTTTTACTAAATAAGTATGTGTATTCTGTTCCTTGCCTATATTTTGGGTTGTGAGTTTTAATAATCTCTTAAAACCAAGTTTACATACTCATACATACTCAGTTACTTACTTAAAACATTTATATAGCCCTCTAACTCAACCAAGATGATAAAGCATAATGAAAAGAATATTAAGTTATAATGGATATCTTATAAACAGTAATGATAGAAGTAGATGGTCATTCAAACAGCAGTACTACTCTTATCCAATCAGGTCACCAAAGTATCATTTCCCAGGGAAAGAGTCAGGTCGTGGAAGTCTTTATATGTCAAGAAGAAGGTTGCTCCATAAGATAGAAGGCATGCATCCTGGTTCCCATAAGATTAATTGTTTCAATGAAGGTACCTGGAGTAAACCTTTTCTATCAGAGCTTGTAGGGAGGGCAGATACTCTGGAAAAAAGGTGGCCTTTCAAGTACTGAAACTCTATGCCATGCAGGGCTTAGAGAAAATAACTAGGCACCTTGAATTGCACTCAGATGCAATTGGGAGTCAACTATTGGTGTTACATAGGCATAGCAAGAAGCATTAATGAGTACCACAAGTAACTTGAAAGTCAGACCATAAAAACTTACTCTCAAGATTCTATTCTGATGCCAAAGTTTATTTTCACATCTGTGTCCCATTCCAATTTTATATGAAATAAACTCTGTTTTGTTGTGTTTACAGTGCAAGTTGGAATTTCATGCCTGCACATCTGGCAAAAATATTGTAGCTCGATGTGAAGGGCCTTGCCCATGCCTTCCAGGACAAGAGAGTCCAAAACACAAGACTGGTGAGTTTAATTTGTTCAATTAAGTATCAGATTTCTTAGTGAATTTTACTATTTTAGTATTCTAGCAGGCCAATCCTATGCATATTTGATAAAAAGTGAGATCTACTAAGCTCACTATTGTTTCCCAGAAAATAATATGATTGCCATTTATGAAATGAGTTGATAATATATTGAATATTTGGGTTATAAAAGTTGTTAATCATATTGCTCTTTTTGTTGGAATTAAGGAAAGAGGAATTAAAAAAAGATTGTTAACCAAGGCAGCATTCCAGACTCAACAACAAATACAGACTGACTCTTGGAATCTTGCAAGACTTATTAAATGTTAATGCTAGTTCATGTTAAGAGCAGTGCAGAACAAGCACTTGACAATACTTTGTACATTATCTTGTTAGTGAGAAACTGCCTTGGCAATAGAGAATGAAAAATACAACTGCTTACTTCTGGATTCTTTTATGAAATAATTGAAGTCTTTTGGTCAAAAGCCCCATCTTGGATTTCTGGTTAGCATGTCAAATAGAGTTTATTTGCCAGTGATTATATTAGCTTCTGAACTGATAGACAATGATCAAAACAAAATACTCTTGGATGGGTTAATTCAGCCCTAGTCTCTAACTCCAATCCTACCTGTATTGGGATGATTTATTCCACCTGTCCTATATTCCAGAGTAGCCACTCGTTACAGGAAAAAACTAAACCTAAAATACAATAAAGCTGAAATGCCTAGTTCTTTATATGCCTCCTTCATGGTGGAACTAAAAAAAAGACTTTTTGAAGATCTCAATAGGTGGATAAAAATGCCATTCCAACTGACTGTGTGATAAACCATAATAATCTGATGAGGTTGAGAACTGTGCTGGCACTTTGTATCCTACTAGAAGGGTCACCTAATACCAAACAAGTCTTAGCACAATATGTGTCAACCCATTAAATATGGGGAGGAGGGGGGCGGAACAGGAAAAAGAAATGTATATTGCATTGGTTCTCACCCAGGTCAACAAGGACTACATCAGATGTTGTTGTTGCCCATTGGCTGCCAGCAGAGCCAGCTGCAGACTCAGATGAGGAGGAGATTGAGGGAGACCCTGGGCAACTCCGGAGCCTTTGGAAGACTCTGATAAGGAAAAAGCAGCAGAGGCAGAAGCAGAGGCAGAAGCAGAGGCAGAGGCAGAACTGGGGTCTTTCCCCGGGGGAAAAGCAGCTGTATTTGGAGCCTGAACTGAGTGAGGGGAAGGAACAGATGGGGCCCATCCCAGATGTGGGTATTTGCAGAGAGGAAAATAGAGTTGAGCAATAAGCCGGCTCTCAAGGAAAAGCAGATGTGGACACTAGGCAGCCCCTCCCTGGCTGGGAAATATATAGTAGAGGTTTGGGAGGGGCAGACAGACAACCATTCACTTTTCGGATACAGCAAGCAATTTAGATTTCTTGCCCAGGTCTGTTGGAACTAATTACATTTTTTCCCACATGAATAAAAGGCTGCTCCTGCCCTTTGAAAAGAAGTTTGTTTGTACTCGCAAGTAAGCAGCTTATCATTGCTTGCTAAGGCTGTGTCAGAATAGATGTTAGTTCCTGGGTATCTGTCAACAAGGGGCAGCAGAGCTCAGCAGATGTGGCTGGGTAAACAGGACCTAGCCCTGTAGCATTACTGGAAGAACAACAATCACAGACAAGATAAAAGTATACAGTGCTTGAAAATTGCACCATTATGGCCTCCTATTATAAACTGGAACCAACATATTTTGGTTGTTAAATATACCAACAGGGATATTTAAAGTGAATGTTTGAACATTGGAAAAGAATTCATCCAGACTTAAATATTACTCAACAACAATTAGCAGACCAACAGAGATTTATTACCAGAATTAAAATGTTCAAGGATGCAGAACTAGAAGAGATTCAGAAAAATTGTAAAAATTGAAGAGCCAAAAGGGGTGAACAACCAAGGCCTCATGGTTCTTCTAAACAACAACAGAATGGGCGGGCATTTACAATGTGGGGGGGAACCTCATTCCAAAGGACAGGTACTGTTACAGAGAAGATGTGCTTCCAGAGTCCCAATAGATGAGATTAAAAGCCATGGTGGCATAGTGGTTAGAATGCAATAGTGCAGGCTATTTCTGCTGACTTCCAGCTGACTGCAATTTGGCAGTTTGAATCTCATAGGCTCAAGGTTGACACAGTCTTCCATTCTTCCATGGTTGGTAAAATGAAGCCCCAGATTGTTGGGGGCAATATGCTGATTCTATAAACCACTTAGAGAGGGCTGTAAAGCAGTATATAAATCTAAGTGCTATTGCTATTTTTAATTGAAGGAATACAGAACATGTCAACTCTGCAGGATTGAATTAGGTGGGTAGATGTTTTGGAAAACAGGTAGTCCCTCAAATAACTGGGTCCTATGCCATGTAGGGCCCTACAAGTAACAATCAACATCTTGAACCTCACCAGGAAGTTAACTGGCACCTGATGCAGCTTGTGAAGCAGAGGTACATGCCCATTACTTCTTCCACCACACAATTCTGAACCAAGTGGTCTTCAAGAGAAACCCCATGTAGAAGTTGTTACAATAGACAAATAGTACAGTACTCAGACCATGAGTTGACTAAGGCATGACTGACTGACAAACCCAGGAAGACGCAAAGATCATGTTAAGAAGATTAAATGAGGAAATGCTACCCTGCTCCAAGATCAAAGATGTAATATCCTCAGATTTGAGTGGTCCAAACACCCACAGCCAAATAGCCTTGGAAGAATTGACTTAAAGACTCAAAAATAGCATTGCTTAAAAACTATGCCTATAAAACAGATTTGAGAGACCTTTCTATTGAAATACTTATGTTGTTCATTCATTTTGTCGTGTCAAATAAAATCACATTCTTCAGCGGCAGTAAAAATCAACATGTAATTGGGATGTACTATTCACAAAGTTCATCAGAATATTCATAAACATGCATGTATGCACGCATACACACTTCTTAAGAAATAATTTAGGTAATATGATTATATATATTTCATAAATGAACTATTACTGATAAAGAATGCATGCCGAGTGATGTACACATTTAGTCTCTGATAATATATTATTTCTATAACCTTTAATATGCCCTTATCAGAAGTAGTACCATATTAATAAATTCCCAGTGACATTTTAAGCTCAGACAACAGAATAAATTGTAATAACTGTGAGGCTGATAAACTAAATTTGACAGCATGTAGGCATTCAGCACGGCAATATTTTGTTTTGGCTGGATCTCTGATTCTGCTAATGCTGCAGAATAGAGTTCTTTGTGGTTTGATTGCTACATGATCACATTCTAGACCCGGGATGGCGAACCTATGGCACGCGTGCAGAGGTGGCACACAGAGCCATTTGTCAGGGCACACGAGGCATTGCCCTGTCAGCTGACCAGCGTGCATGCGCGTGCTGGCCAGCTAAGTTCAGCCTTTTTTAAAGCCATTTTTCGCCCTCCCCAGACTCCAGAGGCTTTATAGGAGCCTGGGGAAGGTGAAAAGAGCCTCCCCGGAGGCCCTCCGAAGGCTTCAGGAGCTTCCCTGAAGCTCCAGAGTGCAAAAAAACGGCCCTATGGGCAAACAGAAAGTTCGCAAACGGAGTTCTGTTTTGCTCATAGGGTCGGTTTAAGCCCTCCGGAGGCTTCAGGGACCTTCAGGAGGCTTCCCTGAAGCCTCCGGAGGACTTAAAAGGACCCTACAAGCAACCGGGAGTGACTTCCAGTTTGCTCGGATGGTCCATTTAAGCCCTCCGTAGACTTCAGGGACCTTCAAAAGTCATTTCCGGTTTGCTCATAGGGTCCTTTTTAGTCCTCCAGGTCCCTGAAGGTCCCTGAAGCCTCCGGAGGGCTTAAACCGACCCTACGAGCAAACCGGAAGTGACTTCTGAAAGCCTCCTGAAAGTCCATGAAGCCTCCGGAGAGCCTCCAGGGGGGAGGCTGTTTTCACCCTCCCCAGGCTCCTATAAAGCCTCTGGAGCCTGGGAAGGGCCAAAAAAGCATGGAAAAATGGAGGAGAATACCTCACCTCATGCATGCATGCGCACTGGGGGTGTGTCGCGTGTTGCATTATAGGTACGGCACGTCCATGCATGACCCCCCCCCCCCCTGCGGTCCCCCCTTATGGCATGCAAGCCAAAAAGTTTTGCCATCGCTGTTCTAGACTATTACAAGAACCCTTCTTGGTCTTTGGATTTTTGAGACAATGGTCAATTTTAAATAGAATTTCTAGTACTTATGTTACTGTACCCCAAATGAGTAAATGTTTATAATTAATTTGCTATCTGTATGAGAGCTACTTATCTTCTTTTTCCAAAGAAAGCATCAAGTTTTTGTCATATCACAATCAAGGACAGCAGTACTTTTCTCATTCTTCCCTATTTTTGACATAGAAATTAGCAATTAGCAATTTAATGGGTTTATATGCCGCCCAATCCCGGGGGGGGGGGACTCAGGGCAGCTTACAAGTACGAATAAAATAAAATAACATACAGGGGAAGAAGTCTTAAACAAATCTCTTCTCTTGAGTAGAAAGAAGCAAAAATAGGTCAGCAACAACTGGGATGAGCATTAATGCTATACCTCCTACTGGTTATTCTTCTCTCCCATAATTACAAGGATCAATCTTACTAGTTGTTACATATTTCTTGCTTTCCAAACTACCATTCTATTAATGTGATTCAAGCTATGCAAAATTTCCTGTTCCAACCTTTTTGCTCAATAAAGGAGAATACGGACAAAAGTAGCTCAAGAGAATAATGACAAAGAAGGTACTTGTGCATTATTCACTCCTCTGCAGCTGCATTCCAATGTCTCATCATGCAAGTGTGGTATATTAACTTAATGATACATGCATATCTTTAGACATGATGTTTGATAAAGTTTTCTTCAGAATATAACACTACATAACCAGTGATTTGGTATCCTCTCTGCATAACTATCTGCTGTTGCTGTGCTAAAAATAGAAAAGAAATGTTAAACTTATCTCATAAGTGTTTCAAATGCACATTTCTTCTGTAATGTGACATTATTATTATAATTTGTCACATAATCAACCAGTTTAGACTGGATTTGGCATTTTTAACCACATATTGAGACCTTTTCAATGACCTTTGGTAGGCAGATTTTCTTGTTTTATGGGGTTAAAGGGATGATGGTGGTGATGATGATTTGTCACACAGTCAACCAGATCTTTATACTGGATTTAGAATTTGAATCCATATATTAAGTTCTTCCTAATGACCTAATATAGACAGATGTTGATGCTTGATGGTGTTAAATATATTGTGGCAGGATAGAAGATGCTCCAAGTAAAGCTGACCTTTGCAAATGACTTAGTGTTCAAGTGGTGCTCAGATGTTTTGGCATTGCAACCTAGACATCTATTACTATTAGCACTAACTTTATTTTCTTTTGCCACAATTGTTCTACTTCCATTTGCAGGTCGTTGTATTGTGTGGTGTTTTTTTTCTAGTTCTTTCTCTTCTACTCTGTAGTTGTTATTAATGTCTGTTTACCACAAAGCCACATCTTCTAGTTTTTTAGCTGGTTTTGGCCTTTATATGCACCGAGTTCTTCCCAAAATGTCATAATATGCCAGTTTAGTATATTTGTAGATCTAATCAGTGTGGCCTTTGCAATTGAGAGGTGGAGATTTTGTCATGCACAGATTTTCTAAGTGTCAATAACCACTGGGACCACCCTGATTGGTTAATGCCATAAACTTTGCTTTTCAGAATCGGTTACTTAATGTCTTCCCCTTCTACTAGTTCCTGGTATTGCCACATCCATTATCCACACTTTATTCTTATCAACCACAGTTATTATTATTATTATTATTATTATTATTATTATTATTATTATTATTATTATTATTGCCATTATTTAGAAGAAAGTAAAAATGTAAAAAAAAATATTAATCCCCTATGTAGAAGAAAGGTGGCTTGGCACAATCACATCCCACATAATGAGCAGCATTTAATAAAGTTGCTGTCATTTCACCCCACATAAAAAAAAAAATCAAAGCTTTCCCCTTAATGTCTTCACATAAGTATTGTTTCACTTAAACGGCTATATAATGACAATAATTGATGAAAGACCAGTCAGTCTACTGTTCCTGGTACTGCTTGTTATTCCACAGGAAGCTCCTTTTAATGAGAGAATCTTCTTTTTGTGCCTGTGTTCTTAAACTTCATAAAAATATTCTTCTTTATTGACAACAATGGGCCCAACTGTCTATCTGGTAATGATGCCAAACAAATGTTGAATGATAAATGCCCATTTGTAATCAGCACTGAAACATGTTATCCTTTCAGCCAGCAGACTCCTGTTTTCTAAAAATCAATCCAACACATTAAGTATTTCAGCAAAGAGAAGGAGAAAATCCCAAAGCAAGAAACTATTATTATTTTCGAGTTGGGCAATACTTGCCCAAGGGGATCAGTCACAGCTTGCTTGATTATCAATTCCCCAGCCAGTGCCACCACATCTTTCTACATAATTATGGCAGTACAGCAAAAATTGTTTCAAGTACTCATATGAGAATAAGCGTTTTGGAGCTGCTTTAATGTGGAAGCCCATCAGTCCTTCATCCTCACAGCCCTTTTCAACAATGTAGCCCTAATCAACAATAAATGTGTCCCTAAAGCATTTACTGTTCAGCAAAAAAAAAATAGAATTTCATTCAAGTATACAATGTATGAATAACTGGGAAGAAAGGGGCAGTGTAAAATAAACATTATGCTAATATTTATTAGTTTCTATTTAAATAGTCAAAATAACACACACACAAACACACACACACAGCAAAATAACTTCAGTTAGCAGTAGTAGGTATTTGTCTTGTAGGATCATAAAATAAATGCTGAAGTGAAATTGTAGATTGTAGATTTAATTTATTTGTATGCCGCCCTTCTCCGGGAGGGACTCAGGGTGGCGAACAACTCAAAAGGGGAAAGGGGATACAAACACAATACACGTAATTAAAATACACAAGAGTCATACAGCCATACAAGTCGAAAGGGGAGGGGAACTCATCAACCCCAGGCCTGCCGGCACAGCCAGGTTTTGACGGCTTTACGGAAGGCCTGGAGAGGGGTGAGGGTCCGAATATCCTTCGGGAGTTCATTCCAAAGGGCCGAAGCTGCAACAGAGAAGGCCCTCCCCCGGGTGGTAGCCAAATGGCATTGGCTGGTAGATGGAACCCGGAGAAGGCCAACCCTGTGCGATCTAACGGGTCTGTGGGAGGTAACTGGCAGCAGGCGGTCTCTCAAGTACCCAGGTCCAATACCATGAAGGGCTTTATAAGTTACGACTAGCACTATAGTGCTAGTAATAAGTGCTAAAGTAATAAGCGGCACAATTGCAGTCTGTTGTTCTTCCATTACCTGTTTTACCAAAAAATGTTATCAGAAAATTTTATTATAAATATTAGTAAGTTAGAATCTAGAAACCTAGCTCTGACTTAGCCACAAAGCCAGCTGGGTGACCTTGGGCCTGTCCCTCTTTCTCAGCCCTAGAAAGAAGGCAATTACAAACCACTTCTGAAAATGTTGCCAAGGAAACAATATTGACTTGCCCAGGCAGTCCCCAGGAATCAGAAATGATTCAAAGGCATTTTTAAAAAAAAGTATTATATGCAACATGTATCATCACTATATATTATATTCATGCAAATGCCAAGTTTCAAAAGAGAATGCCTTTGAATGACATTTTACTAGTTCTATAAAATTTGTTGTGTTTTGTTTAAATTTCATACTTTTTAACCATCCATCTTCCACCAGAGTTATTTTTAATTCCATAAACAATGATTCTTAAAAAATACAAAAGCTAATATTCTCAAAGAAAGATTCCTTGACAAGTGTTGAATGGTTAAATGACAGAGTATTCAACAACCTACCTTTATGCATTTTGATCACCACTGTGACAAGAATAATGTGACTGAATTTGTCTTCCTGATTTTGCTTTCTAGGTAGCAGTATGATGTAATTCCACATATTGTATTATTCTCTTTCTCTGTATTTCACTGGGGTTTTAGTTTCATGCATACATGAAATAATTCAATCACAGAAATCTGAATATAAGCACTCCAACATAATAATGCTTATTTGTCTGTATTACTATACTACCACCACCTGTTCTTCCTTCTTCTAAATTTTGTATCTGTGATAGCAACAAAATAAAAGTATAAAGAGGGAGCTTTTCAACAAAAGCCTAGGTTTGCTTCTGTAGAGAGTAATGGTTGAGATTTTTGGAAATACATGAAAAATGTATGATTCTCTGATGCTGTTTTTTCACAATTCCCACCGTTCTTGGCTATTTGTCATATTGACTAGGTTGGATTTCACATAGAAAGCATCTAGAGAGAAATGGGCTTTCCATCTCATGCAAAGTCATTCCCTTTGAAGCACTGCTAATATAGCTTCATTTCTCCAAATAGAAGAAACAGCTCTTCTAGATTTATTAAAGAAATATTATTTGGAGAATGAGCACATACAAGTAGTCCTTGAGTTGAAACTGTTTGTTTAGTGACTGTTCAAAGTTACAAAAGCACTGAAAAAAGTGATTTGGGACCATTATTTTATACCTGTGGTCATTGCAGCATCCCCATGATCATGTGATCAAAATTCAGAAACTTGGCAACTGATTCATATTTATGATGGTTGCAGTGTCCCAAGATCATGTTTTGCAACCTTCTACAACCTTCCTTTTGCAACCTTATGACAAGTAAAGTCCAAGGGAAAGCCAGATTACATAACAGCCATGTTGCTGTTGTGATGCTATTATGATGCTGAACAAGTGCCTGGAGTTTATGAGAATCTGGATAGGAAGGAACTAACTTTGACTCAGCACTATGGGGGTTTTGATGCCTGGTGTTGGGGACATGTCATTTTGAACTCTGGCTGGGGTTTCATGTCCCCGGGCACACAATGTGCAGGTTCTCCTGGACTTGCAGCTATTGTTTGATGAGAAGATTGCAGCCATGGCTATGGGAACCATTGTACAAAATTCTCTTGTGCAGCAATTGTATCTTTCCTGGTCTGGGAGGCCTTGCTCATTTTGTTCACTTCCCATTTGGATTACAACATGGGCCTGCCCTTGAAAACCATCTAAAAATTACAACTGATCGAGAGTGCAGCAATGTAAATTCCTAGATTTCTACCCATGTCATACCCATGTTAAATGAACTGCACTAACTCCAGGGGTAATTTAAGGTGCAGGTCATTACCTTTAAAAGACTTACATGGTGTGGGACTGGGTTTCCTGAAGATCACTTTCCCCCTGGGTTATCAATCCATTCCACCGAGGACATCTGCTATCTTGTGGGTCCTTGGAAATGCACCTTTTCTATTGCAACCCCCCACCCTATGGAATACCCTTCCTCTGAGATGTGACATACCCCAACCCTTCTATCCTTCCAGAGCACATTTAAAACTTGACTCTTCCTCCAGGTGTTAAGATAGGGCAAGGTCAATGTGGCTTGTATCAAAGAAGGCTTATTGCCACATCAGATTTTCTCTTTTTAGTTTTATCAGTGTTGGATTTTACATTTTATTGGTTGTAAGCCACCCATAATTTTTTAAAGATAGGTGCCTATACAAATGTTTTAACATAAGTAAATTAAATAAATAAGTTTTTAGGAGCTGCTGACAGGTGCTATATGAGCATCCACCTCCAAATCACCTTTCCCCTTCCAATCTGTATCACAGTACAATCCATCTGTCTTTAACATAATTTGGGCATTGCTGTTTTACAAACAGCAGGAAACATAATTAAAACAAAGGAGGTTATACAGAAACATGTAATGTATCATACAGAATGTAGAGAGAGGCTAGATATTTAGTATATATTTTGTGTCAAATTGGGTTTAAAATATTTTAGTGATACTTAACCTTGAAGGGAATGCCAATCATATAAGAATTCATAAAAACTGAATTCCTCAACCATCTCTACAAACCTCATTGGCATGTGCATTAACCTTATGAATTTCCTCAGGTCTACTTGTTCTTATCAGTATATTGAATTTTGATGGCATCCATTTATATGCACTCTTAGGGCAGCAAAATATTCTATACTGTGAAAAATGTAAGCCTCCATTAAGTGTTGGAAAGAGGCAGACAGGGATATGTGTTGGTGCCAGTATAATAAATAAACCAAGTAATAGTCCATTTATTTGGACACCACATTTTTCCCCATGCAGATTGTGTTTAAGATGGTTCGCGCAATTTAAACGTAAGAAATATGGATTTAGCAATCTACCTTATTTCCGTATTATTATATAAAGCATACCAACATTCAAATAAGAATATGATTAGTTAATGTCAGTTAACAAATATTCAGCAACATAGTATTAACTGTAATATCAATCATGAAACAGAAGCATATTCAATTAACAGTATTGAATCTAGGGTGCATGTCCATACTCCCACCCTTCCTTGAAAAGAACTGCAAAAACTTTCAGAGCACTCACTTTCAGGCAATAGAAGCAGGTCTTCCTTTTTGCCCAATTCCTAAGTCATAAAGTAGGCTTGTTCTCAAGCCAGCTCATTTCCTGATGCCCATAGGCAATGAAGCACCAGGAGAGGGGGGGGGGGATAGGAAAGGCCATTCCTAGCACTAAGGATAGAGGGAAGCAAAAAAACAAAAACAAACAGCTGACCCTGATGGGAAACCCATGTCCTTTTACTAGTAGTACTCTTATGAAGGCCCCTAGAGCCAGAGCCAGAGTTGGGGATGGGGGGATAGAGGCAAAAAATCTAGTCGGATTCGTACAGCACCTAGTGATGGCTTGTATTAACTCAGGTTGTCAAAGCAAGAAATGAAAAAGCATGTAATTGCTGGATTCAAAGGTAACACAGTTTGCTGATCACAACAGTTAGGCTCATATCATATGTGAAGCCAAAATCCCTCCCCCCCCCCCAAAAAAGTCCCCTAAAATGGTGATACGTGAACCCAACCACAGATTTATCTTCCCTTGTGCTTTTCAAAGGTAGCTGCCTTTATAAAGAATTCAGGGCTGAGACTGCATCAAGGTGGGTAGAAGCTGCCACACAAGCAAAGGCCACCCCACCTACTGATAGTTTTAAATTTAGAGAGTGTCAGTTCCCTTCTTTACAAATTTGAAGCATGTCAGTCCCCTGTCTATTTATTTGGTCAGGCTCAAGGCTTTCAGTGTGGTACCATTCACGCACAAGTGCCTGCAGTGCTATTCTCTCTTTTTAAAAATATGACAGGGATTAGAAGAAAAGAGGGCCCTGGGCGTTCCAGGAGTGATTAAATGAATTGCATTCTTTTGTTTTGTTCCAGAAGCCTGACCGGTGTGTAAGAAATAAGCAACAGCTCACACCGACAATTTCCCTTGTTAACTCTTATGCAGTCAAGTGGAGCTTCCACCTATGGTTACATTTAATGAACCAAGCAATTTTCAGTTCCGTGGAAATCCTTTAATCAGCAGCATTTGCCTAAAATACACCCAGAGTGCATGGGATGGCTGTGCTGTTTAAGGACAAAAGACAAAGAAATATTGAAATGTCATGAACCAGAATACTGCAAGACAGCCAAAGCTTTTAGGATTTATGCTAGGAAAATATTGACAACCTTCAATGCAATAGCTTTATTACAGAGAAGCAGAGAAATGAGGAAGCTCTTCCAGTGCCTTAGCCTTAGTAGTTTCTTGATTATTTCCCTTTTCTGTGCCATGCTATATGAAGAATTACAAAGCCATGTTGTCTTTATTCCTGTCGCATCATGGGTAGTCCAGCCTGTATCTCCTATGAATACTGTGACCTGAAATATTACAACTTTCCAAACATCATCATCATCATCGTATCATATAATCATACCTAACGTTACATACAGTGAAATCTTAACTCATTAGTATGATCATTCTGGCATTGTTTGGCTTTCTAGTTGAAATTCATATTACATATGTAAGTAATATGAATTTTTAATTTTGCAATCCTTTCCTCCCAGATTTTTGTTTGGCCTTGTGCTTTAGTGTAATCTTTAATGACTTTTCAAAAAGCTTAGAATAAATCTCAGAGGCCCAGAATTCTTTGAGTGGATGTATAGAGAGTTTTTAAAAATCATAAAATATAAACACTAGTTCTTAAATCTAGCATATTATTAATGTCATTGCCCAACTCTTCATGCAACTATAACTTCATGCCTGATGTAAAACTTAATAGTGATATACTAAAAGTTGTTAGCAGGTAACATTTATTGGAAAACAAATACTCTGCTTCCTTAAGTGACAAGTTATCATCAGAAGAGGTTAAAAAAAAGTCAGAACGGCAGCCCCAATTGGATGATCAAAATCTTGACTCTTTTTTGAATGAATTGTTTGTGCCTATGTAAAAAGGGACAATTTCATGGTTGGACTATCAACTTGAGTCTTTTTAAACATATCTAGATATACTGCCCTGCTTCAGTCTATTTTATTGCATTTCATTCTGCACAGCTAGGACCTAAGAAGTTTGATGCACAAACTTTGAAATAATCCTAATTTTTAAAAAATACTTGTTTCCCAGCAGTGGACAAATATATTTTATCTCACGCTGATACTGGTACAAAGGTAGCTTAAATATACATTATTCATTTGTGCATTTATATGGCCAGCCATCCCAAATTGTGTGGCTTTAGGTGGCCTACAAAAGACAAAAATGCATGCAAAATTTCTACAAAATAATATAACAATGTATAAGTAAGTAAATGCAGTGAAAAAGAATATGAAATGTACACACATTATTACAACTATTTTACCTTTTCTTTGCCGGGCACTAAAATGTCTGGAATTTGGAAATGTTTCTTTCAAATCTGTGTTTCATATGTGTGATTGCTCCACTTCCAAGACAAGTTTAGGATTTATTTTGTAATGTACAAAACGGTCTTTATAGTATACTGAGAATTGCTTCACAATTACCTTATTCATATAAAGCATTTAAATGATTTGAAAAATAACATAAAAATGATCTAATGGGGTTTATTCTGGTTTTCAAAAATGTATGGTAATCAATGTTTGCAGGATTGTCTAATGGTAACAAGACTCCTGAGTCAAGTAAAATACTAGTCCTTAACTGTACCAGCAAACTACCTTCTTAAGGGTTGTGTTAGACTCTCAGGATATAACCTCACATGTCTAAAATTAATTGTGTATCTCATTAAGACAATAATTTCCTTCAGGAAAGCTCTTGATCTTCTTGAAGGCATAATAAAAACAAGATTATAAATGGACTATTTCTTAACAAGTTACCATTTAGGTTTCATAACAATATACTTAATTATTAAGAAACCACTTCATAATGGCAGCTGGCACAGGGGAGGAATATAAATAAAATTATAATGTCATACCACAGTTTCACAGGAAACAAATTAAGACAAGTGAAACTAAATAAATCCAGGAAAAATAAACCTCAGCGTGTATTCATGCAAAGTTTTTAATCTATTAATAGCTTTGAAACCTTTTATTTCAAGTACTGTAATTCAAAATGTTCATAATTCTGACAAATGAATCACTCAGGGTTCTAGACAAGTTGCTCTAGGAAGCTTCTTTCCAGTTGTTGATCCTTTGTGACACCCTGATTTTCAGACCAGTTAAAGATAGTGAAACTAGTGAAAGATAATTAAAGCTACTTTGCCCTCCTCCCAGAATTGATGATGATCAAATAATGGTACATGCCCACATTTAGGTCTATATAGTAATAATAAGGAGATGGAAACATCTTTATTTCTCCATTTTATTGTGAATGATTTTTTCATTCCTTTAGAGAAGGTTGTGGAAAATAAGATCACTTTATAAATGGGATCTATAAAGTTTGTTCTTGATTCTTTGTCATAAAATTGCTCGTATTCATTCAGGATGGGTCCATCAACTGGGAGATCCAAGCAAGGTGGGATTCCTTTGAGAGAGTGGAGCCTGAGATAGGGCTTTGCATAGCTCAGACACCTGGGGGATGGATCCCTGTGGCATTAAAGTCTGGGAGAGTATGAGGTGCCAGCTTTAAAAGGAGGAGTGTATCTCTAGATCCAGCTATATTTGACAATTCCCACCTAAGTTCCAAAGAGAAGATTGATGAGAGTGTGGTTGAGGATCAGCTACAAATCTCCTAGAGGTCCTAGATTTATCTATATCCCTTTCATTCAGGATTCAGGTCTGAATGGGAATAGAAACAGCATTAGATCAGTAGATTAGTTTCATCAGGACTGATAGGGAATGTCCATACTTTCTAGCTTTATTTGACCTCTCAGTAGGCTTGGTACCATTGACACTCTGTGTGTGTGTGTGTGTGTGTGTGTGTGTGTGTGTGTGTGTGTGTGTGTGTGTAGCAGTATGCTCCTTCCCATATTTGGTGCTTTGATATAACACAGACACAGGCAGGCACACACACACACACATCTCTCTCTCTCTCTCTCTCTCTCTCTCTCTCTCTCTCTCTCTCTCTCTCTCTCTCTCTCTCTCTCTCTCTCTCTCTCACACACACACACACACACACACACACACACACACACACACACACACACACACACACACATATATATATATATATATATATATATATATATATATATATATATATATATATATATATATAATATTACTGGATTACACATGCAAATTCTGTTAATAAGCTTAGAATATCTCATAACGTTTTCCTAAGCAGAGCTCTTCTAACTGTTCTATCCTACACAGAGAAGTATATTTAATGGGGTACCTTTCTCAGGAAGTAGATTTTCAAGTATACCTTAACAAATGGCAAATGTTGCAGCTAAGCAAATGGATATGTTTTTTTTTTAATATATGTGAGGAGTATGCAATCATTTCAAGAGGTGATGTCTTGGTGGTTCATTGCAAATGCATTGGAACTCTTTCCTGATATCCTCAATATGCCTATAGACATGTAGGAGATACTTTCACAAAATTGCATACAGCAGGCCTGTCAAACTCACTGGGCCAGATGAGTAACATGCTGGCCATGCCCATGCCCTCTTTAGCAAAGGAGGGAAAAGTCACAATACGTTATATGACAATGCCGTGAAGATGAGGGTTTGTCACCCCCTGGTATATAACACTTAGACTTATATACTGCTTCTTCTAGCCCTCTCTAAGAATTTACAGGGTCAGCATATTGCCCCCAACAATCTGGGTCCTCATTTTTACCAACCTTGGAAGGATGGAAGACTGAGTCAACCTTAAGCTGGCCAGAATAAAATTGGATACAGAATCAAATCAATACTGCATGTAATCATCGTCATGGTGCCAAACAATTTGGCTCATATCCCAAACAGTTTATGCAGACATATCTTTTTCATATCATGGAAGTCAAAGTTACTTAAAAACATTTCTGGGAAGTTTGCTACTCAGCGGATAATTACACCTAAACCAGCTATGTGACAGCTTTATATATTTACGGACCGTGAGGATGAAGTATTAATAATCATTAATTAGTCACCTCAGACTGGCAGCATGAATTGCCTTACTCGGTGAATAGAGAGTGCTTGAGCTGTCAAGGAGGTATGGGTGACAACACCAAAACCCACAACAAAAAGCAGCAGGGAAGAAATAAATTGTATGCTGTTGCCTGACAGCAGTAATTATTATGCAAAGGCCATATGGCACCTAAGGGCCTCCTATCTCTTCTTCTGATATAACTTACTTTCAAGCACTGTGTATTTTCAGCTCTGTGTTTATTAAATAATGAATTTGCCCATATATAAATTACTTTATGGAACATTGATTAATGGATTCATGTACAAAATTTTGTGGGATTTTTAGGATTCAAGACTAAACTAGGAACAGTTCAGCCAGATTGTCTGAGGAAAGGAATTGGGTTTTTTCAAATGCAGCTTTATTACAGTACTGTATGTAGCTTCTTTGCTTCCATTATGGATTTTTATGTGTAATTCAGATGCTACATTTTCATGTAATCTTAACATGCTTTCCCATAATTTCTTCCATATTTCCTCTTTTATTAAGAAAGTTTGAAAGGAATGGATGCAACATTCCGATTTTAAGCCCTTTAAAATTGATCTTTTCTTTTTCTTTTTCACAATAACAAAGCTAGTCAGGATCAGCTGTAATGAAAAGTGGATAAATCGTGTGGACCTAAAATGTGATTGGCTATCTGATCTACTCATGTAATTTCTGTCACCACTAAACAGAATAACAATCCATCAATCCGTTTCAGTTTCCAGGCAGCTTCCCATAAATATGAGAAGAGATCTGCACCTTCAGTCCTGGCTGTTTGAAACCATTAGCCTTTGACTCTCTCAGATTATTTTTCTAGCAGATAATACTCAACATGCTGTGAGAACTGAATTATTATGAATGCGGCTAAATCATAACCAATTTAAATTTATTGCATTTTTAATGTCATGTTTTTGTGGTGTTTTTCAAAGTCCTATTGCTTCTTCAACTCTTTTCTCTCTGAATAAATTATTTAACTCAATTTGATTTTTTTTAAAAAATCCCTCTACTTTTTACCATATGCCTGGAAAAGAGATCTGCATCATGATAGCCTTTACACTTTTCTGATCATTCACAGTATTTCACTAAATGTTGTGTCTTCTGTGCTTTTGGAAGGTAAATCCAGAATTCAATGTGGTTGACTATTTCACGAGCCACGTTTATGAGAGCAAGAAGCTTCATAACTGTATAAATATAAACTATTCAAGTTAGAGTCAGTATATGAAGCCAATCTATTCTGATTTGCAGAATAAAAATAGCAAGCAGTACCTTTTAGGCTTATATACCACCCCATAGGACTTTACCTCTAAACCTCTAAAGGTGGTTTACAATGTAGAAGCATTATTTGCATAGTGATCCCAACATTCTGGGTCCTCATTTTACAAATCTCAGAAGCATGGAAGGCTGAGTCAACCTTGAGCACCTTCAGAATCAAACTTCAGGCTGTGGGCAGAGTTTGCCTACAATACTGCAGTTTAACCACTGCACCACCAGATGAGCAGAACTCTGATTAATAAATCTGCCAGGAAGGCAAGTGTTCATCTCCCAATTCCATGACATCTGGAATGAGGAGAACTTCATTTCTTCATTTGTTAGTAGTCAATTGGAAGATCAATGGATCTTATATCCTAATACAACTTCATAGATCTTCATTGAGATGCTTATTTCAATTATGATGTTTTAACAACTGAAGCAGTACTGCAGCAATTGGATATATTCCCTAGGCCTTGGAATATTTTGTGCATCAACTCGACAGCCTCAGGCTCTGAAAATATGGGTTGAATAGAAATAAAATTTAAGAAGCTTAATAGAGGCAGATGATGAGATGTGCCTTGCCATACAATATCTGACAATTTTCTAGGCAATGACTATTTTCCTTTTTAGAAGAGTTTGAAGACAAAACAATTATACGCAAAAGTGCAAAAAGTTAAAAAACAGTACAGACACCAAAGCAGTGTGTACAATGTTGAATTATCCATAGAGCTTTGCCTTAATGAATTATTATTGTAGATATTCAAAACAATCTTTCATTAACTTCAAAGAACCCTGATTAGGTCAGAATTTTTGTTCAGGAATTTTCTCTAATTCTAACCCGAGTGGGTATACGTTTATGAAAACACAAACTGACAGAAAACTGTAGGAATGGTTTTTCCCCCTTTTTTGTCTGAGAAATAACCTTAACTATAGGCTTTGTTTAATCTTAATTTTGAAATGACAGTAAGTAGGACTTTTACTGACACATGATAGTTTTATGAAACAGCTTCTCCCTTGTTTGCAGGACCCTGATACACATAGAGGTCTGCATATAATTAACAAAGCGATTAAGTCCAGGATAAGTATGTATAGAATTTAAACTATAGAGACATCTTTTTTCTAATAAAATATAAGAAAATGTAGTTGTTTAACTTCCTGTGCAATATAATTGTATCTAAAGGGAAAATTACTTTTATGTTAAAATGTTTAAATAGTGTTAATGCCATTTTTATAAAAAATGTAAGCAACCAAGGGATTGATAAAGTTATGAAAAGAACTCATTTGGCTCCCAGTTTTTAATGTGAAAGAAAGAAGCATAATGAATGTAATAGTCTATATAAACTAAAGGAAATTGCTTTGAGAGATGTCAGTAGGCTTGAAAAACCATTGCAAGAGAACTATTCAAGTAAAATATTTGAATATCAGTTAGCAGTTGGAAAATTATTCTTCATGAGCCTCATTAACACATATGTTCCTTATAGTAGTTTGATAGGATCATATTGCTAATTATATATTAGGATCCAAAATATTATACTCTCAGTTGGAAAGCAGGTAGCGTCATCTCACCTGGACTACCGTAACACTCTCTACATGGGGCTGCCCTTGAAGAGCACTCGGGGGCTTCAACTGGTCCAGAATGCGGCTGCGTGGGTTGTCATGGAGGTAGCTAGGTGCTCCCATGTTACACCCTTTTTAGGTGGCCTGCACTGGTTGCTGGTTGTTTTCCGGGTGCTATTCAAGGTGTTAATTATGATCTTTAAAGCGCTCCATGGCTTAGGCCAAGGGTACTTGAGAGACCACCTACTGCCACCGGTAGCCTCCCACCATCCAGTACGATCCCACAGAGTTGGCCTCCTCAGGGTGCCGCCGGCCAGGCAGTGTCAGCTGGTGACCCCCAGGGGGAGAGCCTTCTCTGTGGGAGCGCCTTCCCTTTGGAATGAGCTGCTTCCAACCTCCAGTCCTTCCGGTGTGCCCTAAAAAGTTGGCTTTTCTAGCAAGCCGGCCTGGGCTGAATAAAATAAATTATTAATTTTAATTGTTAATTTTAATTTAATCTCTAAATCTTATTGTAAATGTCTATTGGGGTTTTTTTTGGATATTCTATTTAATCTTTATTTTAAATTTTGTAATATGTGTTTTTTATGTTGTACGCTGCCCTGAGTCCTTTGGGAGATAGGCGGCATATAAGTCCAATAAACCTAAACCTAAACCACCCAATAGGACAACATATAAATTATGATAAATGAGTAACTAAATGCTCATATTATTATTTACTGACAACACTTACTGAATCAGCACCGGTGGAAATTATTCTAGCTTCTGGACTGAGGATTTGGTTTAGCAAGACACTGAGATTTAGTGCATGTCAAAACAACTAAACTCAAATATCTGCATCACTTAAACTGAGTTTTTGAGAAGATCTATCGTTGATTTGCAGGATAGGGGCCAAATTTATTATGGCATGAACTGCAGTACTGGCTTTTAACAGCTCTGTTATGTTTTGATAGTTAAGAGAAGGGAATTGTGAACTGTGAAACCAGAAGATCCAGATCTCTGCCATGGGCCAGAAGACTGGCAAAGGGTTTTCAGGAAGGAGCAGCCATACTTTCTTTTTTCTATTGCTGTTGCCGCTGATATTGCTGTTACTGGCAAAGTCATACTCCACTCAAAGGACACAAGGGAAATAAAGAGAAACTAGAAAGAGTTGTCATTGGCCCTTAATGCTGGAGTTATTGTCACTATAATATTTTGAGCAAAATCTCCATGTACTGCATTATTAAATATTTCAATTGTAATTTTGTCAGGAAAAAAGTTACACAGGCAGCAAATACCAGAATAGCACTTCGAAGGAAGTGAAATGTATGTAATAACGTGTTATAGTAAACCTTCAATCATTTTCAATTCAAAGTCTAGTAAAGTTCTCAAAAATAACATAAATTGCATCCATCAGTAGAGATTTCAGGTTTTTAGTGTTTGAAGCTGTAATTTTTGAAGTAGTAAAAATGAATGGCTCCATTCATGTGTAAGTTCTTAGCATTATCTTTGAAATATGTTGTGTGCATATACAGTATATAAGCATATTTATTGGCTACAAAGAAGAAGAGGTAAGAGGAGATTTAGGTTTCAGGGCTTTGCAAAACAAACAAAGGAAATTGCCATTATGTGGCAATAGTACCATGTTTTTTTTCCAAAACTCATTCTTCATTTGATATAGAGTATTTTCATGTATCAGATAAGCAATTTATTGTTGAGACTCCTAATTGAAGATGTGCATATAAATATAGACTACATGCATACATGCATATGTTTTATTTCTCTTGGTTTTCTACTATTAGGTACACAGATTTTATATGTTAATAAACTAATTGTATAACAAGACTTGAATATCAACTGTAAGTTCAATGTAACAGTGCGACCAATTGTCCAGGGGGAGTTGCCTTTAAGCTGAGCAGCCTACCGTTGTGTTTTAATTTGATTCCTGATTTGAGCAGAGATTTGAGCTTAATTGTGTGAAGAAATTTTGCCAGGCATGCTCCTAGGCATAAGAGTAGATGAACTTAAGACATATATTATTTTTCCTTCCTCTTCTTTTCTTTTTGTGCATGTTTAATGAAGCAATAAAAATATGCGAAACCCATGTGGTAAAATCAACAGATTACAGAATAACAGAGTTGGAAGGTACCTTGAGGTCTTCTAGTCGAACTCCCTGTTCAAGCAAGAAGCCCTATACCATTTCAATCAAATAGCTATCCAATCTCTTCTTTAAAACGTCCAGTGATGGAGCATCCACAATTTCTGAAAGCAAACCATTCCACTGTTGGATTATATTAACGGTCAGGATATTTCTCCTTATTTCTAGGTTGGATCTCTCCTTGATTAGTTTACATCCATTGTGTCTTGTCCTGCTTTCAGGTGCTTTGGTTGAAGAACAGGTTGACCTGTCCTTTGTGGTAGTCCCTTAGATATTGGAAGTTTGCTATCATGTCAACAGTCCTTTAATCTTTCCTTTCATTAGATCCAGTTCCTGCAACCATTTTTCATATAATATGTTACCGTAAATAAGAAAGGCAAAATAAAACACATGAAAAATACTTAAGCCAAAAAAATCTCTAGGAGCTAATTCACCACACATCACAGCATTAAGGCAAATAATTTTAGGTCTGGCAACAGAGTACCAAAACGAAGAGCCAAATTATTTCTTGATCTGTTACATAAATGAACAGAGTAAACATTTATCAATAAGATCAAAAGGGCTGTCAGTTTTGCTCAACGCAAGTCTGTCTTCTGACCAAACATCTGGACTATGAATTTGTGGATGTTATAGTGCAATGTCATAAAATAGTAAGAATCCTCATTCTTTTCAGATCCTTTTGTCAAAATTATTACTTCACTTCAGTTAAGGCAGTAGAAAGGAGGAGTGACCATTGCTAATCTCCAATGCAGTAACACAAAAGGCACAAAAAGACAATCCAGAGGTTTATTAAGCTCTCCTTCAAGTTGAAGAGGCTTCAGCTAATACAACTAGATATGGTGCAGTTCTATTGCTTTGACATATTGACAAATTGCTGTTTGTCAGAACTTCACGCCTGGGGCAATGTTTCTCTTATGCCATTGTAGAGGTCTCAGATTCAGCTAACCAATCATCACAGAACCTAGATTTTGGCTGTAACATTAGTAGAAGAATCTACCCTGAGAATCAGAGAGATTGCTGAATTCTCACCTACCATCATTATGAACTTCTGGTCATAAATTGAAGAGGGAATCAGTCAAATTTATGCATGCTATACTTCAATAATTCAGTGCAGAGTGATAAAAGAGCTTTTCCTACCATTGGGTCTTTATTTTTCAGGGGAGAAAAATGAAAATGATAGAACCAAAATGAAACATTAATTTTGGAAGCTAGGTTGATAATAAAGAGAATGGAAGAGAACGTAGTCTCATCACTTGGAAAATGATGTGAAGAGTCTCATAGCCTGAAATAATCTTCGCCTACCTGAGGTAGATGCAATTGAAGCATTCCTAATAAATAAGTGGCTCAGCTCTGCTTGAAAACTTTATTTCACCCTATTAGAGAATTTTCTTTTCACTCTGCATCTGCGTCTGTTGTCAAACTGCTCACATTTCTGGAAATTCTTTCCAAACATTCAGTTGAAAATTGCTTTCCTATAACTTAAAAATATTACTTTGCAATAAGGGATGACATTCTTCAAGTGGTCCCAACCACTCTCTAAAAAATGCAAATGGTCAGGTATCTGCAAGGAATATAAATCCTTCAATTCCCCACCATCCAGTCACAGCTGAAGAAGCTTCTTGGATGAGGGAAAAAACGTCATCATGAAAAAGCAGCTTTGAGACAACCATGGCCCTAGATGACTAGAATCTCCATAGACTTTTAGCTATGTACTTTGGAGTGAACACTCTTCAAATGGTGTGGGAGTATGAACAGATTTCCAGAAAAAAAAGAAGTTTCTTGCATGAGGGGGGAAAACCATCATCAAAGAAAAAACAGGAAATTCCAGTTGTCTCCTGAAAAAGCACTTTTGGGATTCCTTCAAGAACTGTGCTTTCTTCTTAGACTTTTTTCTAAAGCTTGAGCAAAGTTTAAAATATGCAGTTCCTAGGATTTATTTTCCAATGCTCTGATCAAACTACCTGTCCTTCTCTGAACCTTTTCTGATTTGTGTGAACCCTTCATATAGAGCCATGTTCATCCTTGAGGATTTTAAGGCTAGGTGCTCATCAGTGGTGGGATTCAAATTTTTTTACTACCGGTTCTTTGGGTGTGGTGTGGCTTGGTGTGCATGGCAGGGAAGGATGCTGCAAAATCCGCATTCCCACCCTATGCCAGGGGAAGGATACTGCAAAATCCCACATTCCCTCCCCACCTCTAGGGAAAGTATATTGCAAAATCTCCATTCCCACCCCACTCCAGGGAAAGGATACTGCAAAATCCCCATTCCCTCCCCACTCCAGGGAAAGGATACTGCAAAATCCCCATTCCCTCCCCACCCCATTAACCTGTTTTCCAGCTCCGTTCTCCCATGCAGGGCAACAAAAGAAGACCCAGCTGATCAGCTGGGACTCAGGAAGCAGTGAATAGATCAAGGGCAGGGCCAGCCAAAGGTGGTATTTTTGGGTTCTCCAAACTACTGAAAAATTCTGCTACCAGTTCGCCAGAACCCGTCAGAACTGGCTGAATACCACCTCTGGTGCTCATGGGCCATATATGAAGTGAGCTTGATCAGTAGAGAAATAAATGGAATTATCCCTTTCTTTAATTTGCACACAACACTTCTACAGATGCAACCTGAAATTATATTTTTCTTTTTTATAACCATGTTAGACTGCCAATTAGTATTCAGCTGCATTCTAATTATCTAAAATAACAGATTAAGGTTGATTCTTACAGCATTTTTTAATGTTGGTCATGTTACTTTTTGAGGGGCAGGGTCCCTGTTGGATATTTTATTGGACCTAAAAGATTGTTAAAGCATTTTTTTAAAAAAAAATTAAAACCCTGTCAATTTAGTACCCTCTCTGCAGTTGTGTCATGTCTATTGAACTTTATATCTTTACTCCAGATTTGAATTTGGTATCCAGCTTCATTCCAAAATTGGCATTGGCTTTCTGTCTCACTATTTCTGTGGCTGACTTTGCACTGAAGGAAAGCAATGAGATTGTAGCAATGAAAGCTGAAGTATCCCTTCAGCTGCCAATTTGATCTTTGGGTTTGCAAGTTATTGCTATTGGAGGAAAAATTGACTTTCTGGAGAATATGGGGATGGTAAAGAGAAAAAAGAACTCACAAATGACCATATAGAGCTTTTCTTCTCTTTTATTACTCATTTTTATTGTAGTAATCTTTGTGGGCAGCAAAAAAAAATGGAATGACTCACTAGTAACCAGGCCTTTTGTGTTTGTTTAAGTCATTCTACAAATCCAGACTTATTTTTTTTAAATGCTTATTTCCCCGAGGAAGCAAGCAGAGGGTTCTATCTTACCAGCCTAGAGTGCCAACTTCTAACAGGATTAAATGAGGCTTTACCATGGGCCTGAAGTATAAAAAATGCCCTTAGCAGTAGGTCAAGATACAAAGAAATACTCAGGAGAAATCAAGCAAACCCAGGGCTGCAATATTGAACATTGCCGGAAGACCTGTGTTTGAGCTTTCCCAAGATGCTTAAAGGAGCTACATATTTCTCGGAAACTGGGTCACGTTTTGCTTTGAAACTCTTAGCCTTAATGAATTAGTTTGTAGTGTAAGAGTGTTAGGAAGTTAGAATCCTCAACACAAACGTATATACAGTATAATGATGTTTCAATCCATCTCAACTTTGGCTGAGGGTAAGCTTTCCTTGTCAATTAGTGACCTGACCCTACCTATGAATTTCATCCTGCCTATGAATTTAATGATTCAAGTATTGCAAAGCACTGAGAGCCTGTGCTTCTGCCCTTATATTACTAGTCCTTTGTCTTCATATAGGCAGACAGACAGACAAATAATGGACACACAGAGATATCAAAACCCCTCCCCCCATTGTAATGATACTGAGGCTATAATGGGTTATCATGGGAGAAAGGTAGATAAGAGGATGAACAGAGGAAACTTACAGGAAACAGGACTGGGGAGTTTCCTCTCTTATTTTGGGCTGTGAAACTTTTAAATGTCATATGTTCAGAAAACAGATTGCAATGCTACTTAGCCAGATTCAAATGTCTATGACCGTAATAATGCCTGCTGCTTCATTTGGCAGCTCACCGAATTATACTGTCTTGAATGGTTTTGATGTACGTAGATACTAATAATTTAAATAATCTGTTTAGGATCTGAAATGTAAACTAAACCAGATGTGATGGAGATGGCTGGATAGTTAGTTAGTTAGCTGTTGTATGGATGCCTCTTTTATAGCCAGACATTGAAGTAATAGTAGATGAATGGAGCCACGTAGTGGGGTTGTTATCATTCTGTTCTTTAACAATATGTGTTTGCAATAGAAGAGGAGATCACACATTCCTATCAACAAGACAAGTTACTGTGTATAAGCAACCCACACTCACTGGCACTGATTATGTTACCTAGTCAATGAAACTTCTGCAAGCTCAGAGAGCACTTCGCAATTTTGAATTTGTTTGCAGCAATTCATGGAACCTTTTGAGGCTCGTAGGGTAGAGAGCACAGACAAATTGATTGATTATGTGCCATCAAGTTGCTATCTACCATTAGTGATCACATAGATAACAATTTGTCCCTAACCTGAGTTTTTAGATCTTTCAATGGTACACCTATCACTGCTATAATTGATTCCTTTCATTTTTCTGCTAGTCATCATCTTCTTCTCATTCCTTCTACATTTCCAAGCATTACAGGCTTCTCTATAGAGCTAGTTATTTGTACAATGTAACTAAAGTAGGAAAAATGTGTTTTTTGTGACCATCCATTCTTGTCTATGTTGTTCTCAGCAGATGTCTCCAACAGCAAACTTTAATACTCTTCTTATCCTGCTTATTCAAATTCAACTTTCACTTCCTTAGAGTATCAGAGGAAATACCATGACATTGTGTAATGGTTGTAAACGGCAGAATGTATCCATTCTATATTGTGAATTCTATCTGTTGGTTGTTCTATCTGTTATTGTTAGTTTGGTTTTCTTTATATTTAATTTTAGTCCATTTTTTTCATTTTGCTCCATAACTTTTATTAGTAGAGCTTACAGGTCTTTTGCATTTTCAGCAGGGTATACAAGGCATACTGCAGGTTATACTCTAATTTTAAAACCATGTTCATCTTCTTTCAATACAGCTTCTCCTAATATATATTGAGCATATATTGAGTTGAATAAACAAAGAAAGAGTAGCCTTGTCACTCTTCTTTGCTACTGTTTTTTTCACGGTGTTCTGATCCATGCTTTTATCCTCAGGCTCCCATTTTAGGATGAGATAGAGTAGACTTATAGATGGAGTGCTATCATACACTCATATCCATTCTGAAAAGATGTCATATAGAAGCACAGAAAATATGTGTCTTTGGGCTTATTATCTTCTCTAGAATTTCAACATGGAGTTTAAACTGTCAACTGAAATTTTGAAAAGATGTAAGAAGAATAAATTTGAATCTTTGGTATATCTTCACAACACTATTAAAACTTTCTGTAGCATTAATCTTTAAAAAAGAAAAAGAAAAAATTGTGTGGGATTAAAATTCTTCCCCAAGATTTCTGATAGTATTGCACTGTATAAAGTGCTTGCTAGAGCACATGGTAGAGTAGAAATATAGCAATGAAGTAAAATTGAGGATGATAAGGGGTCTGGAAATCAAGTCCCAGTTAAAATCTTCAGAATATTTAGCTTTCAAAAGGGAATATTTTGACAATCTACAAATAACAAAAAGATTGTCATAAACAAGAGAGGGCAAAACTTATCTCTTTTTTAACCAAAATCAAGACAAGGACCAATGAATTAAAAGTAGAAAAAAGATTTGGGCTGACTATTCTGAGGAATTTCCTGATGATAAAAGCAGTGGAACAGAGACATGGTGGTTCAGTGGCTAAGACACTGAGCTTGTCAATCAGAAAGGTTGGTGGTTCGAATCTCTAGTGCTGTGTAACAGATTGAGCTTCCATTACTTGTCACAGCTTCTGCCAAACCAGCAGTTCAAAAGCATGTAAAAATGCAAGTAGCAAAATAGGGACCACTTTGGTGGGAAGGTAAGAGCGCTCTGTGCGACTTTGGCGTTTAGTTATACCGACCACATGACCACGGAGACATCTTCAGACAGCACTGGCTGTTCAGCTTTGAAACAGAGATGAGCACCACCCCCTAGAATTGGGAACAACTAGCACATAGGTGTGAGGAGATCCTTTACCTAGTCAATAACCTGCAGTTGCCTAGGTATTTATTTATAGGGGGGAAATGCCCAGACCAAACGTAATTTCTAATGTTGGATTTTCCCCCTTACCAGAGGGATAGTTCTAGACAATAGAAGCCGGTAGGGCACAATAGGCTGTATCTTAAACAGAACACCCCCCAAGGAGTGTTAGGGGTGTCTTACCCCCACAGTATTTTTTCCAGAGAGTAAGTCATCTGTGTACCAAGTTTGGTTGAAATTGATCAAGGCGTTCCACAGTTATGCTGGAACATACACACATACACATACACATACACAGAGAGAGAAAGCCATTTATATAGAGAGGGAGATAGACTCATTTTCATGAAGATTTTCAGACAAGGGCTGGATGGACATCTGTCAGGATGGTTTAGTAAATTCCTACATCAGACAAACGAGTGGCCTACATCTCTTCGTTTATTCTAAGAGCCAATGATTAATGAATTAATGATACTTAATCACGTTCATTGGATATACTGTATATTACTCTACTTATTTAGTGAGTTAACCTTTGTATACACAATTAGCAAAGATTAAGACAAGTGGGAGAGTTATTTTCTCATCTATTTTGTTCATCAGATGACTTCTAGTGATTAAGATTATTTTTTCTTGTGTTTCTGGCATCCACCAAACTATTGATCCGAACCCTGCTGACCCTTACATTTACCTGGAATTTAGGAGAAGCATCTTAATTATTCTTGAAAGAGGCTAAGGGTAATCTGAAAATTCTTTCAAAACCTTGCAATGCCTTAATGTGCACCCACAATTCAGTACAGCTGCTCTTGCCAATTAGAATCATATACAATATCTTTAACTCCTCAGCCCCAAAAGCTGCCAGTCCATCTTATTAATTTTCTTCTCATTGAGGTAGATTTTGATCCATTTTAAATGGCTGCAAATTTTTAAAAGGGCACATATTTTAATGACAAACTGCAAAGATCCGTATGAATGTAGAATGCTGCAGTCCTCATATTATCTCATATATGGATGACAACTTCCCAAAATGCTGGATGACAGACTTATCTGCTCAAAAGCTAAAATGAACAGGTGGAGGAGGGAAAGTGAACATGAGAGAAAAGACAGCCTGCTCTTTCTTTTATATAAAACAGAGCACGTGAAGCTCGATATTTTAAGATCTGTGAGTCTAGTGTAACTTCAGGTATGCAAGACATCCAGTGCCATATAAATGAACTTCCATTTGAGTGTCTTCCCTTCCTCTCTTATAAAATCTTTGTAAGAATCTGCATGGGTAGTTAGTTACAGGAGAGAAGAGAATGTCCTTTTGACTGTACTGTGCAGGCTGACCAAGAAAAATAAATTTGATTCCTGCCAGTCTCCTCATGTCAGGGGGTCTTCTTCGAACAACAAGAAAAAAAAGCATTATAGTTGTTGCTTTCCTGCATTTGCTTGTTTACAAAGATGGAAGCAATTGCAGTCCAATTACCTTTAGTTCCAAAAATATGTTCCTGATAAAATAAGGGAAGCTTAAGCAACCAATAGCTATTAAATCAGTATACAGTAACATAATGAATATGATTTAGTTTAGTAGTAATCTCCAGAATTACAGTGTAAAGTGATATTATCTCTATTTAGATTTCCATTTTCTCCTATAAACAAGGTGCAGTAATTTTTGGCAAATCGTTGATGAGGAAGTTTGATGATCTTCACAGGAGTTTCATCATTGTCATCTATTTTGGAGGAATGAAGTAAAAAAGGGGAAAGAAACCACTGCTGTCACTACCAATGATTTATACCTACAGAATGTGCACCTCGTCAATAACTGCTTCCAAAAACCATTCCCCACCCCTAATTTTAGATGTCTTTAATTGTCTCCAGATTCAAAAGGTTTTTGAGTTTTCATCTTAACATACACAATAGACTGACTTGAAGAATTGTGATCCTCAATGCAATCCACTTCTCTATTATCAAAAGCTTTACTGGATTACTCTAAGAACATCTGCAGAACCATGGAATTAAATAATAATTGAAAAACAAAATTTAATGAATCTGATATAAACCTGCTGAACTAAACAGGTTGCAGTGGTGATTAGCACACTGAGTGCCGTTCCCCCCCCCAAAAAAAAACCTTGAATGACACTTAGAAAATATGTACATTGAGAGATTTTCCTTCTATCAATTGCAAAAGATCACACTGCTTGGATGCATACAAATAGTACGATGGTACATTGTGACATCCTAGATTCTTGGGAAGAACTTGATGCCCATGAAGGTCAACACCAACTAAAGAACTGGCAGCTATAGTTCACATTTTTTATACATACGGTAATAATAACAACAATTATTACCTGTTCACAATAATGTGAAGTTACAGGTGCCAGTTATTTAGTTGGTGTTTTTAAACATTTTCTTTTAAACATTTATTATTATTATTATTATTATTATTATTATTATGCAATTGTATCACAGCGGCCAGTTGTTTCACCGGATTTGGCATTGGTTACTAGTCGGGCCCCACCCAGGGGCCTAGGACGTCGTAACATATTTTCGTAATATGCGTGCAGATCCAAGCAGTGCGGCTTTTTGCATTTGACTGATGGTGATTTTGTCAATTTTTAACTGTTTTAAATGTAATTCCAGTGCTTTTGGAATAGCACCCAGTGTGCCAATTACCACTGGAATTACCACTGCTGGTTTGTGCCATAGTCGTTGAATTTCAATTTTTAAGTCCTGGTATCTTGCGATTTTTTCATGTTCCTTCTCGGCAACCCTGCTATCACCTGGTATTGCGATGTCTATGATTGTGACCTTGTTTTTCTCAACCAGTGTGATGTCTGGTGTATTATGCGCCAGTATTTTGTCGGTTTGTATACGGAAATCCCACAAGATCTTGACCATCTGATTTTCTGTGACTTTTTCAGGCTGATGTTCCCACCAGTTTGTTGCTGTTTTAATATTATAATTTTTGCACAAATTCCAATGGATCATTTGTGCTACTGAATTGTGCCGCAATTTATAATCAGTCTGCGCGATTTTTTTACAGCAGCTGAGTATGTGATCAACAGTTTCGTCAGCTTCTTTGCAAAGTCTGCATTTGGCATCATCAGAGGATTTTTCGATTTTGGCCTTAATGGCATTTGTGCGGATAGCTTGTTCTTGCGCAGCCAGGATTAGTGACTCTGTTTCTTTCTTTAATGTACCTGTTTTTAACCATAACCAAGTTTGTTCCCTGTCCACTTTATCTTTTATTTTTTCCAGAAATTGACCATGCAGTGCTTTGTTCTGCCAACTCTCCATTCTTGATTTTATCACATCTTTTCTGTATTCTTGTTTTGTCTGTTGGGCCTTCAGTAGATTTTTGTTCTTTACTTCGATTAATAGATGTTCTTGACTTTCTTTTAAATAATCAGCCAGTGCATGTTTTTCTTCTTCAACTGTTTGCTTCACTTGTAATAATCCTCTGCCACCTGATTTTCGGGGCAGATACAGTCTATCAGTATCACCACGTGGATGTAAACTGTAGTGCATTGTCATTAGTTTCCTGGTTTTTCGGTCCAAAAGGTCCAAATCAGCTTGTGTCCAGTTAACTATGCCAGCTGTGTATCTTATAACTGGTATTGCCCAGGTATTTATGGCCTTGATTGTATTTCCACCATTCAATTTAGATTTCAAAATTTTCCTAACTCTGTTGGTGTACTCTCGTCTGACAATAGTTTTTACTTCTCCATGCTTGATGTTATCCAACTGCAGAATGCCTAAGTATTTGTAGGCTTCATTTTCTTTGCATTTAATCAGTTGGCCATTGGGCATTTCAATTCCCTCAGATGCAGTGATTTTGCCTCTTTTTATGGATACAGTGGCGCATTTTTCCATGCCAAACTGCATTGAAATATCGGTGCTGAATACTCGGACTGTATTTGTCAATGATTGGATTTCTATTTCTGACTTTCCGTAGAGTTTCAAATCATCCATATATAGTAAATGCGAAATTTTTTCAGCTTTTTTGGCTGTTTGGTAGCCTAATTTCATTTTTTTTAAGATTACTGATAGTGGGATCATTGCGATGATGAAGAGAAGAGGTGAAAGTGAATCACCCTGGAAAATTCCTCGCTTGATATTAACCATTCCGTAGCTCTCATTCCCTACTGCCAACTCAGTTCTCCATTGTTTCATTGCCTTTTCAGTAAAGGATGTAATATTTTTGCTAATGCCAGTTGTTTCTAAGCATTTTATGATCCAACTATGTGGCAGTGAGTCAAATGCCTTTTTGTAATCAATCCAGACCATATTCAAGTTCGTTTTTCTGTTCTTACAATTTTCTAATATCATTTTATCAATTAGGAGCTGATCTTTTGTGCCCCTGCTCCTTCTTTTGTTGCCTTTTTGCTCTACTGGCAAGATGTTGTTTGTTTCCAAATAATCCATCATGTTATCTGCAATAATGCCTGTGAGTAATTTGAAGGTTGTTGGCAAGCATGTTATTGGTCTGTAGTTTTCAGGTGTTGTTCCTTTAGTTGGATCTTTCTGAATCAAGTATGTTTTTCCAGTTGTCAACCATTCATCAATTTGGCCCTTTTGTAAAATTTCATTCAGTTGCCTGGCCAATATTGCATGTAAACTGGTCAGATATTTGAGCCAGAAACCATGTAATTGGTCCTTTCCAGGTGATGTCCAATTCTTTACCTTTTTAACTCGATTTTTGACCATCTCAGTTGTTATTTCTAATACTTGCATTTGTTTGTTGCCAATGCTTTTCTCAAAGTCATGTATCCACTTTGTTTCCTTGTTGTAGTCCTTTGCATTTTCCCACAATTCTTTCCAGAATTCAACTGTGGCCTGTTTTTCTGGTTTTTCACTTTTGGTGTCACCATTTACATTAAGACTTTGATAAAAACGCCGTTGGTCTGATCGAAATTGCTGATTTTGTTTATATTGGATGATTCGTGCCTCATATCTTTCAATTTTTCTAGCTGTTGCTGTTATCTGCTGTTTTACAATCTCTACAGCTTCATTGATGTTTCTTGTATCCAATCTATATCTCCTGATTAGCCGATCTATGATTTTGTTGTTTTATTTTATTATATTATTATTATTATTATTATTATTATTATTATTCTACAATTATTATTATGGTTCATTGCACAGTCAGTCATATGTTTAGACTAGATTTGGCATTTTTATCCATCTATCAAGTCCTTCCCAAGAATAGAAAGATGTTGTTTCATAGTATTAAATCTATTATTGAATAATGTAAAGTCTTCCAAGTAAAACTATTTGCAATTGATTGACAGTGATTTTTGTTAATGCCAATGGTATTCAAGTGGTGTCCCAAACAGTTTAGGATTGTACTCATGGTGCCTATTATTATTGGGTCTAATTATTATGGTTGGTCGCACAGTCAGCAAAATGTTCAGACTGGATTAGGTGTCTTTCAAGTCCTTCCCAAGGACCTAGGAAGGCAGATGTGGATATTTGATGATGTTGGAGAAGCTTTATTTGAAACAGCTTACCTCCTGTGATGATAACATTTAATATTATTAAACTGTAATGTCTGCCTTACTCAGATCCTTAGGAAAGGACTCCCTAGATGGAAAAAATGGGAAATATAGTCTAAATATCTGACTATGCAAATAATAATAATAATACAGTTCGTATCCAGTAGAACAAAAAGGAAATTATAAAAAATCAAGAGGAACAAAAAATCAGCTGCTCATAGACAAAATGGTACTAAAAATGCAAAATGAAGAAAAACAAATTTAAATATGGTGTGGATTGATTACAAGAAGGCATTTGACTCATTACCCCACAGCTGAATTAACACCTGTCTGGAAAACTTTGGAATCAGCAAAAATATCTGTACATTTTTGAAATCAAATATGCAAAAATGGAAAACAATTCTAACAACAAATGGGGAGAACATTGGTGAAGTCAACATCAGACGAGAGATCTTCCAAGGGGATTCACTTTCCCCACTACTGTTCAACATTGCATTAATTCCACTGACAATAATCCTACGAAACACAAAACTGGGATACCAAATCTCAAGCCAACATGGTAAGATAAACCATCTACTATACATGGATGACTTAAAAATGTATGTGAAAAGCCCCACTAAACTTAAATCAATACTCAACACAGTTCAACTGTTCAGCAGTGACATCAAAATGAACTTTGGGCTTGAAAAATGTGCTATATTATCTTTGCGGCGAGGAAAAATGGAAAAAACAGAAGGAATAGAACTGGGAAATGGAAATATAGTGTAAGTATTAGCAAAGGATGATGGTTACAAGTACCTAGGCATATTGGAAGCAGATAACATCTTGAATGGAAAAGTCAAAAAGTCAACGCAAAAGGAATACATCAGGAGGGTCCGCAAAATATTAAAATCAAAGCTGAATGCTGGAAACATAATTAAAGCCATTAATACATGGGCAGTTCCAGTGATACGCTACTCAGCTAGAATCATCAACTGGACTTTGGCTGAACTGGAAAACGTGGACCGGAAAACATGCAAACTTTTGAATATGTACCACGCTTTACATCCACAAAGTGACATTGACAGGTTGTACTTGAAAAGTACAAGGAAAATAGGAGGCAGGCAGCTATTGCAAATCAATCAAACTGTAGAAGAAGAAAAATGAAGTTTGAATGATTATGTGAACAAAAGCACAGAAAAATTGCTGCAGGCTATGAAAACAGAGAACAGCATAAAAACAACAGAAACAAAGGCAGAATATAAGGAAAAACAGTTGGATGACAGATTAAATAGATGGAAAACCAAAGCTTTGCATGGACAGCACTTGAAAAACATTGAAGGAAAATGTGATGACAACTTGACATGGACATGGCTTAAGATAGGAACTATCAAGAAAGAAATGGAAGGTTTAATACTGGCTACTCAAGAACAAGCACTACAAACTAATGCCATGAAAGCAAAGATACAAAAATCCACTGACAACCCAAACTGCTGACTTTGCAATAATAAGGTTGAAACTGTTTCACATTTAATATGTGAGTGAAGCAAAATTGCACAAACTGATTACAAAGCTAGACATGACCGAGTTGCTAAATTAATCCACTGGTCATTATGTAAAAAATATGATTTACCTGTACCCAGAAAGTCATGGGAACATAAAGTGGAAAAAGTTATAGAAAATGAGAAGGTAAAGATCTTGTGGGACTTCAAACGGATCATCATTTGGAGCACAGCACGCCAGATATTATGGTTGTAGAGGGCCAAAGTGTACAGTTTATTGATATTGCTTTTCCAGGAGATGCCAGAGTTGAAGAAAAAGAACTAGAAAAAATAATGAAATATCACGACCTGGCCATCGAAACTACATGGCTATGGATAAAGCATGTAACAGTGTTACCCATTGTCATCGGGGCACTTGGCACCATGTCCAAAAATTTTACAAGATACATCAACAAATTGCAGCTTCCTGCAACAACACCAGCAGAACTGCAAAAAACTGTGCTACTCGGAACATCTTATATTTTAAGAAGGTACTTGGTTGATACCTAAGACGCTGGCAGCAAACCATATCAATCATTAGCACCAGTCAATGGTATTTGTAATGCATTTTTGAATGTTCAGTTGGCTGAGTTTCATGTTTAATGAATAAAGTATAAATAATAATAATATTATTAATAATAAAACATTTAATTGGATATAGGATATAAGATTTGGGGCATTTGAAAATGTATTACCTGCTATACCCTCATGAACCACAGACTGGGAATTGTTGGTATAAAACAAGTACAGCTAGAATGGTAATTTCATAAAGAGCTAGTGTATTATGCATTCTACTGCCTGTTTTCCTCAGATTGTCAGGAGTGTTTAAAGAAAAGGGGGGGAAAATCTGGAGTGACTAACCAGTCAAACTCTAGAACTGTGAAAAGGTCATGTTATCAAATGTATAATGCATTTAGTCTATATTATGCATCTGTCTTCTCCAGAATTTATGCAGAGAATAAAAACCTCTCATGATAAAGATCATTATAGGAATGAAAATATCACAGCATGAATTGACTTTTGTGACAAGTATGGAGAAAACAGTGTAAATATTACCTTTTTTGCATAAGAATCCTCTTGAAACAATATTTAAATCCAGTTACATAAGTTAGTTCTTATCAGTCTCACAGCAAGACCATAACTGATGTTCATACATCTGAACATGTAAGATTTATGCATGCACGTGGGCAAAGAGAGAAAAAGATATTATGACTTATGTTACCAATTTGGAACAAATAACTAATGCTAAGCATTTCATTCCCCCTGAGTTCATGGTGTAGCTGTATGATGTCTTGATACTTATTTTTCATTCTCTTACAAAATGGAACACTATAAAAGAGGAATGCAAAAACAAGTGTCTTCTATTAACTGGAGGCCAAAGGGATATACTGAATCAAAGAGAAAGGAAGGAAAAGGATTTCTTCCAGGAGCACAAAACCTTTGGCACAGATGTCAGAATCCTCCACATTTCAGGGACAAACTTTGGGGTTGTTGGGAAAGAATCACTAGATAGGAAAAAGAAGATAACTTCATTTCAGGTTTTGGGAGTTGTAGTTTAAGACATGTTTTTAAAAAACTAAAACAAGGGGTTCAAGCCACAAAAGAGAGCTACTCAGACCTCATTCATGCTTTACAGCTGATCTGGAGGACAGAGCAGGGAGCAAAGTCTCACATATTTTGATAGATTGCTAAACTTGTGGCTATTATTTTGGGGTTGGATATACATATTATTTCCTTTCCAGTCACATGCCATTTATGATTTGTGGATCTCATACTTGAGATGGTCAATCAACCTAGAACCAAGGAATACATGATGAAATAGGTTTCATTGCTTCTCAGTCCAGGCTGCAGTATTCAAAACACATCCCTTTTAAATTTCTTTAAATTAGCTATTTTTGTAAGGCTTAAGAACTAGACCAGATTTAGCTTTTTTGTTATTTCTTTACTTAGCTGAATAAAAGAATAGAAAAGGGAACATCTGTTGTGTAATAAATAATAATAAATCTTTGTGTCTTAACCAAAGGGAGGGGAGGGGAGGGGAAAGTAAAGGAAGAAAGGAAAGGTCATGTGAGATATCTCTGAAATGTTTCTTAAGGCAGAGTAGTGCACCACCTATAGCAAACTCACCTTAATCTTTCAAAGACGACATCAAATGTGGAAAGCAAACTGGGGAAATGGGAACCAGTATACTAGTTGCCTTCTGAGCTGAAAACATATTGTCTATTACCTATAAAACCTTGTATGTCATAGGGTCTAGATGTCTGCCCACATATGTCCACATAGTATCGTCTCCAAACATTTCTGCTTGCCTAATAAGTTCCAGCAGAGTGGGTGCACTCCAGGTCCCATTTACTAAACTTTGCTATCTTGTGGGATCTAGGAAGCATATCTCTCTATTGCAACTGCCACACTCTAGGACAGCAGTCATTAGGGGACACACACACACACACACACACACACACACACACACACACTTCCAGAACTCGTAGGGTTCTGTAAACCATAGAAAACCTGGCCTGTTTTGTTTTGTTGATGCTGCTGTTATCAGATCACTGTAGACTAGCCTGTCTATTTAATTTTTTTAGCTGTTACGGTTTTTTTAGTTTTGTACCCAGTCAGACAGATATAGAATAATTAAACAATAGACCAGAGGAGACTAGAAGACAAAGATACCATATGAAAACCCTCCCTTTTAGCCATCTATCTCTTATCATTTGCCTTAGTGGTTAAAACAGCTCATAAGGAAGAAATGTTCCAATCTGCATATTGCAACTTTAATAAAAATCCATTTTTCACCATCATAAGAAATCAGGTGACCTACAGACAATTTGTTTTACAGTTGTTGCTGCTGCTGGGGAGAGCAGGGGTTTTGAATTTGCCTGCTTACTAAGCTCAGTTCGGATGGAGATCCCTGTAGACAGAGCAAGAGTTCAGACAGATTTTTTTATTATTATTGAAGAGCACCACCTCAAGAGCTATTAGTTGCCTTACCTTTTCTCACATAATTACTGTTACATTTACATTCTTCCTTTCCTCCAGAAGCTCAACAGAACCTACATGGAAGATTTCCTTTCATATTATCAGCAGATACCGCCCGCCCCCCACCCCAATCACAAGTAGTTCTGTCTAGAGCCTGCATTAAGTATAGACAGTTCAGGTGTAAACTGGCCCCAAGCTACATGGATTTCTGTGGAGTTTGTTAACACAAACTGACTGGCATGCTGGGCTACTGCAAATCTGCCAAAGGCCAAATAAAAGCCCTTGATTCAGACTCTGGCGGTATTTTTACACAGCCATATCAGCAACGACTAGAGTGCAGAAAAATTGCTGTAGATTAGTCCTTCCCTACGGATGCTGCATTTCATCCAAGGCAGAACTCCTCGAATATATCAACAATAGAGAGGTTGAAGGGAATAAATCTATTACAATAGGATGACAGTTGTTGTTAATTGTAATAATAAATAATCTCATGGTAATTTTGGATTCAGCTGGTACACATGAATTACTCATAATACTTACATCAAAATAGATGGGAAAAACAGAAGCTACATAATATTGACTAGCCTCTCTTCCAACTCTGTTATTTTGTTCTGATCTGCCTACTAAATAATTTTGGGACCAAAACAAAATTTAACTGTTACATTTCCTCAATCTCTGGGCAGAAGTGCCGCAAATGTGGGACCAGAGAAAATGGCTTCTGTTTGTGATTATTATCATGACCACAGCAACATTACACAAGAAGGATGAGTTTTGTGACGATGCCAATCAGTGCCCATTTCCATGGACACAGAAAATATGAAAGCATATTAATATACTATTCTTTAAACCGCCATTTAGTGACTCACTACAATAAAACAAAAATATTCAGTAAAATATTTTGGTGAAATTTGCAAAGCAGCAGGAAAAATAATTGATTATTTACTAAATCATTGTTCCTCAAGAAAACAAAAGAACCTGAAAACAAAAACATGTAAAGTAAAGGTATTTAGCATAAATAATCCAAAATATTCTAACATTTGTTCTTGTTTCCTATTTTCAGTTGAATTACATTCAGATTTCCCATTCTCAAGATTAAACAATTCTTACTCATGCTATTTCAGTTTATTATTTTAATCCATTTCTTGCACCACTGGGCTTCAGCCATTGCTTTTGTTCCTTCAAGTTATCATTATAATCCATTCACTAATTGGTCATGCTTATGAAAGATGTGATGCTAATATTTCACTCCACAAGAATGTAGCAGTTTATTTCTTATTTTGTTTTTTGTAGACTGATGCTTAAGATAAAGGGTAACTTTCTCATGAAATGCCAGCATGTTTGACGCTGGAGACAAGTTTGACAAATAAACAGGACAACTGATTTATAGTATGCCATGTGGAACTGCTGTGATTAGATTTTTTTAATGATGATAAAATGTTTGTGACTAAGGCACAAGGAGGATAGTCAGGTATTTTATAATAAACAAGAGCAAGTAGAAGACTGACCACACTATGAAATTCAAGGCAAGGCTTATTTTCAATTAAATTTAGTCATCCAAGAAATGACACATTTAACAAACGCACATTTATTGAAATGTCCATATCTTATTCCTAGAAGAGATCACAGTTCCTTATATGTGGCAATATGAACTGAATAAAAGGGTGTTTTTTTTCCTGTGAATTGATCTTGAGCCAGAGTGGTTGCCAGCAATGTTCCCTCTAATTTTTTTTCAGGGTGAGCGGAAAAGTATAGTGTTTGAGCGGCACAGTTTCATGCCTGAGCACCTAAGAGAGCAACAGTTTGAACTTCTGTCTCATCTGCTGGACATTTGCGCAACATTCCAAGCGCCAAGCACCAATTGTGAGCGAGGTTTCAGCCTGATGAATGCCAGGCATGAAAATGTGCTACTCAAACACTATACTTTTCCGCTCACCCTGAAAAAAAAAAGACTTCTGCTCAGCTTTTAGATCATTAGACTGGCTAGAGAGAGACATGGCACCAACAGGTCCTGCGTCCTGGCATTTTGCAGGCAACCTGTCCTCTCACATTCCTTTGGAATGCAACCCATCACATTTGAATTAGATTTTGCCAATTATCCTATTAAAAGATAATCCTATTATTCTAAAATATGACTAACTCGATATTAAAAATGTAAATATTTAATGCTGATAAATAATAGCAGTAATTGTTATTTAGTATGATTAAAATCAGTATTGATATATCAATATATCTATCAAAATTGACAATAAACACTAAAATAACAATACAAATATATAATGTGGAATATAAATGTAATAAATATAATATATAAATACAACATAAATGTAATAAAATAATTTATCATGAAACTCTCCCCCTTTAAAGTAATAAGATCAATTAAATAGTCTAGCAAGTTTGGACAATATGCTATATGTTATGTTACTTAAGAATATATATGCCTCAGAATCAGATACAACATCCACATCACTTCCAACTGAGTCAATAAAATGATATGCCATGCCAAAACTATTTTAAATAAAGATATGAAATTAATCAAGTATTGCATTTATTTTTCAAAATGAATGTAGAATTTTTTTTATTATTTAAGTTTTGTACCCTATCTTTTCTAACTAACGTTAACTTTAAAAACATGTTACATCAGACTACAATACAAGTAATTAAATGAAGACTAAAATAAGTGTTTTGGCATATTGAGCTTTTTATATTTCTTTCTTATATTGCTTCCTTAGTTAAGAACTTGCTCCTCAGCTTACTTACGCATTAACTGTTGCTTTTATGGTTTATTCATTCACTGCTCCATCTTCAGTTTTTTTCACAGGGGGCAGGGCTTCCTTCCTTCCTTCCTTCCTTCCTTCCTTCCACTCCTTTGGCCACCAATTTTGATCCAATTCTCTCTCTCTCTCTCTCTCTCTCACACACACACACACACACACACACACACACACACACGTGTTCTTTGGGGGGGGTTGAATTACTCCGCCTCACTGCGCAAAGTCGGCTCAGCATGTGTTCGGACCCTGCTTACGCCGAATCAAATCTGCAGCCGGCGGGACCATTTCAAAGCCGCCAGTCCTCTTGCTCCTTCTCCTTCACCGGCAAAGCAGCGGCGGTGGTGCCTCCCCCTCCGCTCGGAGCACCTCAGCTGGACTCTGGGTTATCCCTGCCATCGCCTCCACCTCCACCGCTTTCCTACTAGCTCCCGCGGCCTCAAAAGCACGGCAGAGGAGGAAGGGGGAGGGATAACGCGGGGGCCAGCTCAGGTGCTCCGCGTGGAGAGAGAGGCACCACTGCCACGGGCGGCTCATCAAAACAAGTCTGGGGAGGTCCTTTGCAGGCGGCCAGTTCTAGCCGCCTGCAAAGGACTTCCCCACATTTGGTTTGGTAGAAATCTCTGCGCGGCAGTTAGAAATCTCTGCGCGGGGGTTTCTAGCCACGTGCGCGGCCGCGCAGGCGCGCACCTTAGAGGGAACAGAGGTTGCCAGTACTTCTGGAATTTGGTGCTATTCTTTGCTTTTTAAGTAATCACAAGAAGTACAAGGATATGATTTTAGTCTGCTTTGCGCAGGTGAACAGATCCTTGTGGTAGTTGAATGTAATGCATACATCAAAATTAAGAGAAGGGGTCATTTTTTTATGCTTTGCAGAAAAAAATGCAGCAGAGAACATTTTAACTGCTAATTAGACAAACTTGCAATTTCAAAATCTTCATCCTAGCATCCAATTGGTTGGGGAAAGTGTTTTTTAAGTGCGGGTGGGTGCATGGGTTTGTGTTTTTGTGATTTTAGATATGTGGAGACTGACTGTCATATATTATTTAATGTAGAGCAGGGGTCCCCAATCCCTAATCCATGGACCAGCACCGCTCTGTGGCATGACAGAAACCGGGCCACGCAAACAAGAGAAGCCCCATCCATGGGATGCAGGCAGCACCTGAAACCATGGTCTATGGAAAAACCTCTCCCCGTGGAACTGGTCCCTGGTGCAAAACAGTTTGGGAGGGTCACTGATATAAACGGGGTTTTTTTTCCTATTCTGAAAAAAAGTTCCCTTTTTCTTAATCTTTGTTGCATTATTCACATATATATTTGGCATCTTCCAAAGCAGCCTGCAAGGTGGGAGTATATTTTTCATGTGCATTATATGTTAATCCATTTAAATACTTGATAAATACTTCCAGCCATAACAGAATTGAATTGAATTTGAATTTACTTTATTTGTATGCCGCCCTTTTCCCTGAAAGGGACTCAGGGCGGTTCACAATTCAAGGGAGGGGAAAAACAACAAAATTACAAAATATAAAGACATACACAGTTAAAAAACACAACAATCATACCATTCGGAGTGGAGCTGCAAGTCTTTAGCCCCAGGCCTGTCGGAACAGCCAGGTCTTAAAGGCTATGCGGAAGGCCTGGAGGGTGGTCAGGGTACGAATCTCCACGGGGAGTTCGTTCCAGAAGGTCGGAGCAGCCACAGAGAAGGCCCTCCTCCGGGTAGTCGCCAGTCGACATTGGGCGGCTGATGGAATTCGGAGGAGGCCTAGTCTGTGGGCTCTTATTGGTCTAGTGGAGGTAATTGAATGAGGTGAAAGGGGCAAAGGCAGCCTTTAAAGTGTAATAAAATGCCACAAGGAATAATCTATTGTTAGATACAGTTTCTGCTTGTTAGTTCTTCTGTATAAAAGATTCAGTACAATATAATAGAGATCTGATTTAAGAAATTTTGAACAACTGTAGTTAATTTTAAGGTTAACTTCTTTAACTTTACTCCAGTTTAGAGAATCCAAGGAAGTGAACTTCAAAAGACAAAAGTTTTACATTTCTTACAAAAATATGTGATGGAATTTTAAACTTGCAGAATTAATCTGCCTAATAAATCAGCCGCTAATGACATTCACCTTCCTTCCCTGCCTTCCTTTCATTTTAAGAGGGTGAATTCTGTAAAAATAAAGGTCTGTAAGATGTTTTGACATCTGCAAGTCACCATATTAGGGAAGGGATTTTCCCTCAGTGCTTCTTTGAATAATTAACAGAACTCATACTTCTAATTTGAGGAAAAATATGATTTTCTGAACTGCTGCTGCATTCGTGGTAGAAGTAAACTCTTAAAGTGTTTATATGATGGTTGAACAGCTACTGGAACGTTTTGTGACAAATAGCAACAAAGAAGTGCAACTGCTAAAGAAGGCCAAGAGCATGTTATGAAAGATAATTATTGCCTGTTCATTATGTATCATGCTATGGTTAAGTGATTTTATTGCCTTTATTTGCATTGTAACTAGAATTTATGTGATAGCTTTCCTGTCTTTGCTATATCTTTTCCATATCCAAATGTAAATCTATTCTGGCTACCTTTAACTGTTCGGCTAAAAATAACTCACATAGGAAACAAAATGAAAGCAAGTCACTTAAGATAACAGGACTGACAAATTGTTTTACACACATCATTTGCCAGGTAAAATGCTGAAGTAGCTGTGAGAGGCCTGGCTTAAATGCAGGTACCTCAGGAGCAGGCCATTTTATAATACCCTTTTCATATTCAACAAAACCACAGTGAGCTTGATTGAAAAGATGTTTTTTCATGGAAAAAACATCACTAAATTCAGTAATGTTATTTTGAATGAACTTTTATATTACTTAGCTTTAAAAGAAGGGTATATACCACAAACCCAAGGAGGTTTCTCAAAAGTAAAAGATACTGTAGGGCTACTATATTGGGCCCATAAATCCAGATCATGCTAGGTTTATAGTAAAGAGCCACAGAAAACTTTTGCCAGGTTCAGATGTTTTTAATCATAAAGTCTTACCTGAAGTAAGTATATATAGTAACAGAGAGATTTTTAACTATTTTGGGTAAGAAAACAAAGCAAATACAAAGAGAGATTTCAGGCCATTTACAGAAGAGAGATGGATTTTAAAAGTAAGATGGAGAAATGGTGAAATAAGACTAGGGCAACTTGATGTAAACTTGAGAAACTAAAATACTGCAACTTTAGACAGTATAAGAAGAAAACACCAAAAGGTACTGATATATTAATTTAAAGCAGTGGAAAATTAACCCAGGTTTAGGAGGCGTGTGCAGCAGAAAAAGATTTTTATGCTGGAATTTTCTTGCCCAGAAATAACATGATAGGAACAGAGCGCATTTTGACTGCATATGCCTCTTCACTCCTGTAATCTCTCCAAGGTCAGAGATAACAACATCTGATTATTGTGTCTGCCTGGCTAATTTGTGTTATCCTGCTCTCATTCTGTGTCTTGCCCAGAATTTGCTGTCTTTCATCTGTATCATCTCCTGTCAAGGGATAGGATAAACTGGCAGAAGCACCGATTCTGCCAATGGGCTGTTCTAGAGTTTCACAGAACTACAAAGTCATCTGTTTGTAACAGATTTGGGGCTTACTTAACCTATGGCATTTCACAAATGGCCCAGATAGGAGTACTGCCTAAAACCCTGGATGGGCAGTAGTACTTAGTGGATAACATTCAAATTGGAAGACGTGATGATCTGAGCAATGCATTTAGCATAAAAAGAAACAGGAGCCAAAGCAAACCAATGAAAAATCAACAATAAGTAGACAGAAAAATATGTCTTCCAAAATAAAGGCCTGATCAGCTTTGCTTGATGTAGCCTTTATTGGCAAAGGCAGGGTTCAACTTTAGAACCACTACCAGACATTTTTTCTTTGGACTTGAGTCACATAGCATACGCTGGGATGCATTTCTAAGTAAGTATGCTTTAACTGCAGCTGTAATCAATCATATTTGTCTTTTAGGCTTCTATTGTTTGCTTTTGCTGCTAAATTCCCCCTCCCTATGAATGGGCCAGTTATATTTGTTGATGCACACCATCTGAGGTTCAATACTGAATCTTGTTGCAGCTTTTTTGCTACTTAAAGGAGCCAGGAAACTTAATCTATAGGAACAGTTAAAGATAACCTGATAGGGGGAGGAATTGACAGATTCCATAAAGGTTGCAGAGATATGTGCTTCTGGATCTCTCTGCAAATCTCTCTGCATGTCTCACACTTCGTTTTTGTGTTATTTCTGATTTGTTGTAGACAGCCTTTTTGAACACAGGGCCCTGTATTTCATTACATTGCATATTTCCTGGGATATCATTAAGCCATAGCTTAAACAGACTAAGGGGTTACTTTATGGCATCTCTTACAGGACAAAAGTAAAGATGAAACATAGTAGAAGTGATTTTGGCTCAGTCACTATTGAGCAAATGGAAAAAAAAAGAATGCCTTGTGCTATGAAAGTGAATCATGATATAACAGTGATTTTATAACAACTCATCCGATGGTCAGATAAAAGCACTTTCTTTGATTTGTACCTATTATATTGCAATCAACCAGGTTTTCAACATTTCCCAAGAAACATATAAGTACAACGCATTAAGGCAGACAAAGTAAAAACCACATAAAATAGATAATAAATAATACACTGATATAAAATACTAAGAACCACCTAGTAATACATCAGTGTCATCTCCATCACGTTCTGAAACAATTCAATTTGTAACATTTTTTCAGAAGAACAACAATATGTTGACAATCTGATGTCTCCTTCACATTGTCATACTGAGAGGCCCATAAGCTGCTTCGTGGGACATACAGACTAGGTAAATCAATTCCAGCTTGGAGGAAACCTAACACTAACCTTAGCACCAAGCTGTAGGGGTTTATAGGTTAAAAACTAGAACCATTAGCTAATAAGAAGCCAATGCAGGAACTGAAGCACAATGTGGTGTGTTTGAGGTGTTATGCACCAAGCAGTAACAAAGCCATAGGTATTCTTTGAGCTCGCTGAAGTTTCCAAGGCATCTTCAGAAGCAGTACTTTGTGCACTGCTTTGTAATGCATAGTAGTAGTCTAACTGCATAACGATAATGGCATGAAGTAATTTTATAAAGTCCCATTACTCCAGTAGGGCTATAGCTGCTACCTGTGATTCCAGATGTACCATCAAGTTGCAAATCCGTTCTCTCAATAGAAGTGTCGCACCACTGAGAAACAGCAAAGCCATAAGAGAATCTCAGTGTACAAGCAGCAATTCCATCCTGCTGGGATTCTATTTATTTCTTTGCTTGCTTGCTTAGGCTTATAGACCATTCGAGTTATTAATGGCTCTAAGTAGTTTACATTCCCAATTTACAAACTGGGTTAAAAATAAAAACGATAAATATAGTAGAACATAACAATTTCCCCATCATAGCATGCCAAGCATGCAACAAAGCAAATTTCCATGAAGCCATAAACATTCCAGAAAAAATTCAATCTTATTTGTTCCCAAGGTCTTCTGGAAGATCCATGTCTTAATCGCTTTCCTAAGCCCAAGCAGTGTCAATGTCAGTATACTCTGATGAGAAATATTATGGGATCCTTGGTGCTCTCTGAACTTTCTTGTTTTCTTGCAGATGTTTCATTACCCTAACTAAATAAATCAGGGGTCCTCAAACTATGGCCCATGGGCTGGATACGATCCATGGAAGCCATTAAACTGGCCTGCAGAGGACCACGAGGCTGCCCTGTCCACATCGCCCTGCCAATCCGCCGGCGTCCACTTGCCTTCTAAAGGCCAGGGAGACCAAAAACAGAATGCATGGAGGCCTCTTGAGGCCAAAAACAGGCCCGTTTTTGGGCTGGAGAGAAGTACTGGAGGCTAGGGAGGCCAAAAATGGGATTCACAGAGGCCTCTGGAGGCCAAACACAGGCCTATTTGGGGGTTGCAGAGAAGTACTGGAGGCCAAGTAGGCCAAAAATGGGATTCACAGAGGCCTCTGGAGGTCAAAAATGGGCCTATTTTGGGGCTGCAGAGAAGTACTGGAGACCAGGGAGGCCAAAAATGGGACATGCAGAGGCCAAAAATGGCCCCGTTTTTGGCCTCCCAGGCCCCCAGAGAGAGAGGGAGGGAGATGGAGAGAAAAAGACACACACACACACACACACACACACACACACAGAGAGAGAGAGAGAGAGAGAGAGAAGTCCCTCATACACATCCCAAGGCAGCCACATGCCTTCATTAACCTGCTTTCTATCCCCAAGAGCAAAACAAATAAATGTTTAATTTGTGTGTATTGTTTGGACTGCTAAATTGGCCACACCCACCCAGTCACATAACCACCTAACCATGCCCACGCAGTTGGTTCATCCCCCAACGGTCTGAGGGACCTTGAATTGACCCCGTTTAAAAAGTTTGAGGACCCCTGAGGTAAATTATCAGTAATGAAACAAACGTCCGTAAGAAAACAAAGCAAGCTCAGAGAGCACCAATGATCCCTCATTTCAACCTTGACTACAAATATTCCCCTTTATTGAAGTTCCAGAAAAAAGGGGCAATGATAGCAAAGTCCCATTCCTGTGACCCTTGATGGCAAAACTCCTTCAGAATAAGGACCTGAAGTGAGCCCCCCCTTCTACATCTTGTTGAAGAGGCAGATATAACTAGAAATAGGCAAAATAATGAAGTCTTGAAGTATGTAAGGTTTTGAAGGTGACATCCAGGACCTTGAATTAGTTTAGTTTAGTTTTAGTTTTATCTTTATTTGTATGCCGCCCTTTTCCCTGGGGGGACTCAGGGCGGCTCACAATTCAAGAGGGTGGGGGAGAAGACAAACAATAGACAATACAGCATGTTAAAAGAAAACACAACAACAATCGTACAATTCGAGTGGGGCTACAATCTTAACCCCAGGCCAGCCGGGACAGCCAGATCTTTAAAGTGGCGCGGAAGGACTGGAGGGTGGTGAGGGTCCGAATCTCCATGGGGAGTTCGTTCCAAAGGGACGGAGCAGCCACCGAGAAGGCTCTCCTCCGGGTAGTTGCCAGTTTGCACTGGCTAGAAGATGGAATTCGGAGGAGGCCTAATCGATGCGATCGAATCGGTCTAGTGGAGGTAATTGGCAGTAGGCGGTCTCTCAAGTACCCAGGCCCACTACCATGAAGGGCTTTATAGGTGATAAGTAGCACCTTGAAGCGCACCCGGAGATCAACAGGTAGCCAGTGCAGCTCGCGGAGGATAGGTGTTATGTGGGTGAACCGGGGTGCACCCACAATCGCTCACGCGGCTGCATTCTGGACTAGCTGGAGTCACCGAATGCTCTTCAAGGGCAGCATCAGAAGCAGATTGGTAGCTAGTTGCAGCTCTTGTACCAGAGATTTCACAGCAGCCAATTGAAGTGTGCATGAAACTATTCAAACTGCTGTATTCTGGATCAGCTAGAGTTTCTGGGTAGCTAATAGAGAGTGTGATGCAATAATTCAACTGAGAAGAAACAAATTCCACCCATTTTTATCTCTTTCAGACCCTAACAGCCTCCAAACACTGGGTCAAGATGTTAATAGCTTGTCTCAGGTGGTCAGGGATAATGATGTATAATTGAATTGCATAAGCATACTGTTGATAACAACAGTGCACATTACCGGAGGACCTCTCTGAGCAGCTTCATGTCAAACAAAGACCTACCCAGGGTATTAGTTCTTTTGTCCTTTAACTGCAGAATAACTAAACAATTGTTTAGATATAATATCTGTTCATAAGTGCACTGTTTGGCAGTGATAAAAGTAGTAGTAGGTAATGCTTCCAAAATTACTTCTCTCCATCATATTTCAGCTTGTCTTAGTATTCAGTGCCAAATACCTTCAAAGGAAGGTAAAAAGTAATATAGAAAGCAGATTAGAAAGTTTTACAGACTGGAAAAGATGCTATTTGCTCAGAATAATCTAGCCTGTTAGCCCGAATTAAAAGGTGTGGTTGCTAAAACTGCGGTAGTGCTGGAATAGTATGAAATAGGGTCTCAGGCCCTTGTTTCCACTTAGACAGACAAATCTAATTCTAGGTGAAGAGGCTGTTCCCTTTTACTGCTTCCCTGATAGCAAAAGGCACCGAGATTCAATTATCCAACACTGTCATTCCAGAGTAATTGGGTTTCTCCTTCCCTTGGCTTTTTTGGACAATACTCCTTAAAAGTCCAGCAATTTCAGCTTGCTTCCCATTGCTATCTCTCCTGTTTTCATATTTCACTTTTCTTGGGAAGTTTTGGGAGTGATGCCTTGCCACCACGTAAACCTTTTGATGCAAATAATTTCAAAATGTAATCTTTGAGGCTGTGATCACTCCACTTTACGCTGAAATTGAAATTGCTTGAACAGATGAGCAAAACTCCCCATACAACGATGTGCTAATTGGTGTTTGAAAGCAAGATAAACAAAGGAGGAATTTAGGTGATGATTTAAATAAAGTCTTGGTTCACAGAGTGTGATCTTGAGAAATTTGGGATGCATTTATAAACGAATGCAAGCAAAGGGTTGAAGGAAGGAATAATAAACTGGATTGCATCTCATGCCAACAAAGTAAATCCATTTTGGTGTATATTTACTCTTAAACTTTTCACTATATTTTGTTAGGGCATGTAAATATAACTGTTGCTAAACTATTCATTCCCCCAAACTCACAACCCAATAGTCCCAAAGGTGCTTTTTCAAGAGGCAACTGGACTTTCTGGTTTTTCTTTGAAGAGGTTTCGCTTCTCACCCAAAGAAGCTTTTTCAGCTCTTCAAAACCAGAAAGTCCAGTTGCCTCTTCAAAAAACACCTTTGGAACAACCATGATATGGATGACTAAGAATCTCCATAGTCACAGCCCAATAATGAGCATCAGTATCATTTTACATTCTGATCATTCCTCAGTTCAGATTGTAACAAGAAATATTTCACTAGTAAAATACTGAGAAAGGTTTAAAATCATGGTGATTCTGTAACAGTCATATCTTTATGAATACAACTAGTGTGAAGATCCTTGAAATTTCAATTACATGGGAGTAATGAAACCCAAATTCTGTACACATTCTTTAAGTTATTGGGTTTGATGTACTTTGATTCAATACTTCTTCTTTTTTTTTTTTTGCGCTATGAGGCACCTTTTGAGCTAATTGAAGGTGACAAATGGACAAGAGAATTTTAGTAGTGTATAGATAGATAAATTTGTCCTATAAACATACTTACTTTTTTCTCCAAACCTGGAAAAATGTAATGCTGGAATGATTTTTTAGACACTTGATGATCTGTGAGTGAAATGTCTCTCAGATGTGGGTGCCCTAAACTCCTATTCAATCCACTTTTACTTAATTATGCACCCAAAGTTCCTGTTACAGGTCCAGGCAGCTCAGCCTATCAACTATGATACAATATTATTTAAGTTTCTCTGTTTCTATGTTCAGAACCAAAACACCATATACTAGGGGGGGAAAACAATACCATCATTCCCAGCACGATTGTTGCTGCACACATGTAATTTTCATAGATTTATGTGCATCTCTTCGCACAGAGATAACACTCATAATATACCCCATATCTCTTTTCCTCTTTTTTCTCTTAAAATCCTCTAACAATTGATTCTGCTAATTAAGTTACGACATGATTTCCTACTTTAGTTTCCTGCCATCAGTAGCAAAAGGAAAGCAAAAATTTGTTTCTGCCAGTTAAATTGTTATTGCTGGATTGTATTATATGCTTGCTTTTCACAATTCTTTGATATGGATTGAGTAGAGAGAAAACCTGGCCCCACATCATCTAGCAACCTCTATGATTGTATGGGAACTTACATATGGCAGTCCCCAGTCACAATACAACCCCTAACTATTACAATGGATTGGCTGAGGACTGCCTGTTAATGCAGATTCTAGAATGGGAAGCTACCCTATATCTTAAGTATGGTTTAGTTGTTCTTCCTTCTGAGATTATTATTGTCCCTTAAGGTAGAGAAAAAGTAAGCAGAGGTAAACAACAGGTAATGTCAGAGGTGGCAGTTGCTCATACTAAACAGAGATTTGCAAAAACACAAGGCAAATATGTCAGAAAGGGCAGTGTTTCAATGGGGAAATAGAAAGTTGCCCCAAGGGAGAGATTACCTAGTGAGAGACAATGAGAAGACCCAGAGGGAGAGATAAATGCCTGGCTTCTTATGTGCACCAAAGCCAGAACTTTTGAACCTTTTGCATTCAAATCTGTTGACTACCACTATTAGTCTGTGTACATCCCACCTGAAGGAGCACATGCTTTCTACAGATTTAGCAAACAAAGGCCAATTGATGAGCCCTAGCTCCACTTGACAGCAATGCTTGATGTGCCCACTGCCCTCCTGCACTTGATTACTGCCCTAGGCAATAATTTGCTGATGTTTTCTCTCCTGTTGGCATTTTCTCCGGGTTGGTATTTCTTTTGTTTTGTTTGTTAATGGCCTTGTGATTGATCCAAGGATGGCCCATTAAGTCCAATCTTCATATCTCCCAGTGGGAACACTTTCGTTTCTCTCCAGACTGGGTGAAGTATGCTCCTCCTGCTTCCCCCTATCCATGTACCCACAGTCCTACAAAGCTTCTCTTACTTTTATTATTATTACTATTTTAATATCTTTAAGTTGCAACATAGGAATGCTACCATTTTGTTCCTATCAAGCTGAACTCTCTTTTTTGCTAGAGTAGAGTAGAGTAAAATAGAACAGAACAGAACAGAATAGAAATGTTTATTGGCCAAGTGTGATTGAACACACAAGGAATTTGTCTTTGGTGCATATGCTCTCAGTGTACATAAAAGGGGAAAAAAGAAAAAAGGAGAGAGGAACCCAGAGAGGAGTCAAAGAATGATTGTTCTCATTTGTTTTGATTACTGTATGATATAATAGTATCATAAGCAAAAACATGGAAGGTGACAGGTGGGAAGGGATGTGAAGGCATTCATGTGGGCAAACCGTGGCACGACATAACCGCGAAAGTCAAAAGCGTGCCGACAACACCGCGGCACTAAAACCGCAATGTCAAAAGCGCGCGACAACACCGCGCTGACAGAAGTGCGATTTAACTTAAGGTAAGGGTTAGGGTTAGGTTTAGGGTTAGGTTTAGGGTTAGGTTTAGGGTTAGGTTTAGGGTTAGATTTAGTTAGGTTTAGGGTTAGGTTTAGGGTTATTTTTAGGGTTATGTTACAGCGCGCTTCTGTCGGCGCGCTGTTGTTGGCGCGCTGTTGTCGTGCGGTTTTGACGGCACGGTTTTGTCACCGCGCTTTAGTGACACATGCTTTAGTCGACCACAGTTTTGTGGTGGAACCGGGCAAACACCTTGGAAAGCAAAAGAAAGATGGAGGCTGTTGAGGAAGGAATAACTCCTAAAAGTAAAGGGCAAGCATGATGGACTGATCCATGCAGGAACCAAACAGTAATTTTTGCATTCCCTTTATGGAAGAGCAAAATTCAGGGGAACAACCAACCAAATCTTGCAGTTGGTGCAGTCCAGTGTAAGTAGCAGCCTGGTCCCACTGCCAGTCTATTGCAATGTCCAAGAGCAGGATGACAAACAAGCAGCTTAGGCTGCTGTCTAAGTCTAAAATTGCCCTTTGTGTTATTCGGAGTAATTTACCTATACATGTTCTGGTGTTCTGACACCATCCATTTATGATCTTCTGACCTGGCTATTACTTCTTTAACTTTTTTCCCCTGAAGTATGTAACCCACACATAAAGTAATCATTTATGACAGCTTGCTCTCTATGAAGAAACAGATCCCATTATATTTAGTTGAAAGGGAGGACTGACAAAAATTGTATTGACAGACCATGATAAAGTATTATTGCAGAAGAGCAAGTAGCTGTCTTGAATTAATTCAGGATAATGGCGTTAATTTGAAATATGTGGTTTCTCTGTTTGGAAATGCAGATCCATTTTTGCTTGACAGTGATTGACTTACTCTCAATGAGATTTTTTCCCCATTTCTAATTAAAGTAGGAGATGCTGATACTTAAAGAAGTGATGTGTGTTGCAGCATCAGCACAATCAAAATCTGAGTTCAATATATAACCAATGAGGGATTTCCACATTGGCCATCAGGTATATCTATTCTCAGGGCCTTTACACTTTATAAGATTGTACATCTGTGGGTTTTTGCTCCTCTAATGCCCATTACACTCAGTGAAGCATAGCAGTCAAAGTGATGGGATTGCTAAGATTAGGGGGGGGGGGAGTTTGCCGTGTATACACTAGCAAGAAATGCACATAGATGATCCATTTGCTTCTGAAGAAAACTTGAAATTATCTGTGGAATTATAGACAAAAATGTATTAAAATATTTGATCTCTGTATTGTTCTTTTCTCCTATAAATTGCTTGGTATTTCTAAAGCGCTTTCATCAGGTTGGGGTAAAAAAGTCAAAATGTCATTATGATCTGCCATTTTTAATAGAATGCTTAGGTCAAATAATAAGCAGTGCTGGGAAACTGGATATGAACATGCTTTCAGGAGAACTCCCTAGAAATTACTTTATTTTCCCACAAATAGATCCATGTTTTCTAATATGATAGTTCGTTAAGAAAGTCATTCATATCCCATTAATTACAGCAAATGATGGATCAACTCAAATCTGAGTTACAGGTTCAGTGCAAAGCACTGAATCAGGTTAGTTCAATCCAATTTTGTGATTCAATTTTCAGATTCCGTTTGAAAGTCAATTAGATACAGAGATTCTACTGAGTGGGCTTGGACTTCTTACTAATTATGTAGTAAGTCAGATTTGGGTAGCAATTGACAGTGTGACAGTAATGATTTCCATTAAGGCTTTACAACTAGAATGTCATTGTCTGCCCACCTATTTGGAACAGGCACTCAATCATGAGAAATAACATTTTTAAAAGGAAACGTATGAAGATCGTGGATGAATCCACCCATAAGCAGAATGATGAAACTATTCTTAAAATATACAATGAAGTTTCACAGTTCTATATGCCATGTATAATAGACAGCACACATAAGTCTGCAGCAGTTTAGTTGCAGGCATACAAAAATACTAGAGATGTTTCCAAAATAGTCCAACTTTTCCTCAGATTACCTTATAATATTTCCAACTGACCACTAAATGATTTTATTCTTCCCAACCCAGCAGAATGTTGGTGAAAACGTAAGAGACTCAGGGCTCTGGCCATCAAGGAGAACCTTCCCAAACCATGTTAGAACAAAGCCAAACATGGTACTTGGTAATGAAGGAAGCCAAACAAAGAAAGATCAGAAACAAAACTGGGTTGAATGTGGGATGGTGTTGCAGAAGAATTGAGAAAAGTCACTTGATCAGTAGCATGGAATGTTCTTAGCTGCTCATTCTTAAGCCCACCTCCTATCTTATTACATGACCTTGAATGGAGGTCATTGCAAACATATCCACAAATACATACATGAGGGGAAGACACATATATCCCATAAAGAGACATTGCTTTATTACATGGAAAACAAGAGGGAAACCTTCCATGGCCACTGCTGGCAAAGATTTGCAAAGAATTCCATTTAGGAAATTCACATTCTTTATAGTCTCATTTTGAATCTTCCCTCACTGTATGGATGAACACATGCATATAAGTAGCAAGCTGAAAGAAAAAATACAATCTGTAATCAGATTTACATGCGCGCGTACACCTACACATACTTACATTATGACTGGCAAAACGTTACAAATAACATGTTGATGTTTTTATATACAATTGCATGAAGGTTATTTTTATAGTGATTTTACTGATATGCTCAAGCACAAAGAAAATTTGATTATAATATACATACATACACAGAGAATATACATACACAGACATTTAAAAAGCTTTTATCCTAGTGTTTCACCAGAATGGAAAAACTCATACAAACAATCATGATAAATAGGAATCCTTTATGTAACAGAGATAATGTACAAATGAGCAGAAACAACTAATATTTGCAGATACAGCAGCAAATAACACATGATCCAATTTGGAAATTAATTACATCAAATACTATCAAAATTAATCATAATTCAGAATGACTGGAGTATAAAGCTGAATGACTAATGACACAGCAAGATCTCTGTTAATCTCTAATAAATAGGCCCAAGCTTGATCCTCGGTCTTGTTTTCTCAGCAATACCCACCGAGTTCCAGTTAGTGTTTGCTTGAATTCCTAATGGAATAAGACTAATTAGTTCTAACCTGTAAAATAGAAAAAATATCCTTTACTTTTCATCATGAACACAACAGAAGCAGAAAAAGAGAGAGAGGAGAGATCAGAATCATTCACACATTTCCTCTTAAAACCACAGCATGAGATTTTGTTATCATACTGAGCCTAATTCAACTGTGTACAGTAATTCAACAGGCATGTCAGTCACAGTGACTGATGATCAAAGCAATCTTTATTATTAAGGGTAATAAATGTACTGTTTTACCTAGACATTAAAGTAAAATAAAATTGATAATTTAGTGTCCCATTTAGCAAGTCAAGAAATTATAGATTACTGTACTAGAAAATGCTATTCAGCTAATATGTAATACAAATGATGTGCAATTTCTGGGGGGAAAGCCCTTTTGCTTTGGCTGAAGTAATACTATTTTAATCAAAGAAACATTAAAGGCTGCCAGAATTTCATAATCTAGAATAGACTTAATTGATAGATCAGTACAAGCTATATAGCAATAGCACTTATACTTGTACACCACTTCACAGTGCTTTACAAGAGGTTTACATAGTCAGCATATGGCCCCCAACACTCTGGGTTCTCATTTTATTGACCTTGAAGGGCTGAGTCAATTCTGAAAGGGTTAGGATCGAACTCCTGGCAGTGAGTAGAGTCAGCCTGCAATACAGCATTCTAAGCACTGCACCACTATGGCTATATAAGCAAGGAATTTTTTATTTATTTTAGAACTACTTGTCCTTCTAGTTTTTCTTTTAAAGCAAAAAAAGTTTCTTTTTCAAACAGCAAAAAGATATTAAATGTTATCTAAGCTAGTGAAATATGTGTTGCTTATAACAGCTTTTGAGGTTTTTTTTTAATTATTGCAGAAGTTAAATGAATGCAAATTAAATAATTATTTCATACATCAAATGACAGAAGCCCTCTTCAAGCTTTTACCAGAATGAGTATAAGGGCTTCAGAATGGGTGAAGAATAGCACACCTGCTGGACCTGCGTCTTCTCTTCACAAATTTGCCCATTTTGTCTGAAGGAAAGATGTTCTGAAGTGCTTCTTTCCGTATCATCCTTTGAATGCCTGAAGTCTTCCATAAAGTGTAACTAGCAGTGAGTTCCAAGACGTTGAATGGCTCTTTAATTTCATATGTGAAATGTTAGCAGCTGACATGATTATTATGATTGCCAGCTGGTGCAGTAGTCAAGGTGCTAACCTAGAAACCAGGACATGGTTATTTCTAGGCTTCCCTTAGGGATGAAAGGCGGCTGAGTGAGAACTTTGGGCCAATTGCTTTCTCTCAGTCCAACCTACCTCACATGGTTATCATTGTGAGGGAAATATTAGATGCCTTTGCTGCCTTCCCTTGATCAAAATGTATAAAAAGGCAGGGCAAAAATCTAATAATAATGATAAAGATGCCTGTTTCTTTCCACGCCAGAAAATTCGCTCAGTTTAGCTGATTTCATCGCTTGCAGCCTTCAAGCTGCCCTGCAGTAAATCTCAGCTCTCCAGAGACTTCTTTTCTCAGCTTATGTGACAGAACACTCACAGGCATGGCTCAGCAAAATTAGTATCTGTGGCAGGCAAGAACCAAGCCGTATAAACACAAAGCATTGGTCCACTGTAGTATATAGGAATCAACATCCATAGATAGATCTGAGCTCCTGGATTTAAACTGTAGCCCTTTTTTCTCCCACTTTAATGAGCCATCAAAGCTTGGCTATCCTTTTGGAAGGCACTTTATCTATGTTGACATAACAGTTTTTTTCTGGTGTGAATACTGCTAGTTCCTAACTCACCCAGCTTCATTCCTTTATCATCTCTTTCCTTATATTTTTCCCCTTACCTTTCTGGGTCAGGAATTGCAAAAGAACACAAATGTAAAAAGTAAAGAGAAAAAATAAAAAGTACAGAAAAGGAAAAGATAGAAAGAAAAATCAAAAGCCAGAAAAATAAGAGCATAGCAAACAAAAAGTATAATATCTTAAAAACATGACTTCTTCCTTCCCCCCAAAAAGTCATTTTAGTAACTTATTGCATTCTCTTAAAATGTAAAAAAATGATCTCATCTTCCCATGACCTATCTATAAACAAATCCTTAAAATCTCAGTGTCCAATCCTGATCAGTAAATCCATTAAAAGTTACTGGAGATGACAATGTATATATTTTAACCTTGAACAAATAAACCAATTTTCTATACCTTCATTAAACTTTTAACAATCTTGATCTTTGATCCCTTCAAATAATATCTTGGAACTTGTTTCCTTTGCATTTTTTAAGAATCTCTTTTCACAAAACTTTAACAAGACTTTTTTGTAAACCCAATATAGAAGACTTATTCACATAACATTTTGGTTTGTTCTTTGTATTTCCCTTTTACTGGTTTCATTTGTATATGCAATATAGCATCTTTTTTCAAATTACCCTTATAGCTGTCAGTTTTAAATCTACTTTCAAATCAGACCAAATCTTATAAAATTTGTTCCTGTTCATAACTTCTTCTAAACATAGTCTATATAATGACAGATGAGTCTTAAAATTAATGTTTGGATCCATTGTTCACACCTATCATCCAGTGTATTTTGCTCTATTCTGAATTTGTAAATCAAATATAAGATAAATTTAATTCTTTACTTGTAATCTTTAGTTCACTCAGGTTTCATTAGTGTCCAATATTCAAAGATCCATTTTTTAAAGAATTCAGAAACCACCATTTACCATGGGAAGACATGTTATAATTAATTTCAAAATCTCATTTCAAACCCATCTGGACCTTAGTCCCATTGTAATTTCCAGAATCAACTTATTAATCACCCTTCATTCTTTGGAAAGGCATCAACTACAGTTTGGACTAAGATGACATTCTATCATATCCCAGAGCTCTAAATCCACAGAGATGCCTATCTTATGGTCTCTTGTGAGGAGCAACTGTTTGAAGCACTAGTGGGTAATCCCAAGTCCTCTCCTTATCTGGAGAGGAATTACAAAGGGACAGTTCACTCACACTTTCTTCTTTTGTGGTTGTCAGCTCTGCTCTCAGCAGAGCCATCTTCAGTTCACCATTTCTTCTTCAAAAGTTCCCAGACTACCTGCATTTCCAATTGTCTAGCTAGCTGACCTGACCACAGAAATAGTAAACTGATTTCCTGATGCCATTCACATCATTTATCATGCTATTTTAGAATAACACAGTTGGAAGGGACCTTGGAGGTCTTCTAGTCCAACCTCTTGCTCAGAGAGGAAGCCCTATAGCATTTCCGACAATTTTTTATCCAATCTCTTCTTAAAATCTCCATTGTTGGAGCATTCACATCTTCTGGAGGCAAGTCAATCCACTGATTAATTGCTATAAATGTTAGGAAATTTCTTCTAGGGTGGTTCTTTCTATGATTAGTTTCCATCCATTGCTTCTTAACCTGTCTTCACATGCTTTGGACAATAGGTTGACCCCTTCTTCTTTATGGCAGCCCCTTAGCTATGGAAACACTGTGACTGTGACTGTCACTGCAAGGAAATCTTGCTGACTTTTCCTTCATTTTAGGCTCTTTCCTATCACTGTTACTTTTATTTGAAGAAGTGATGATTTGTGTGCATTGATACAAAGCTACAACTAGATATAACTTGGATTATTTGTGTGGTTGTTATGAGCCTGTCTGATGAGTCAGACACTGAATGGAAGAACAGGACTTAATAGGTTTTGACCTCGTAACTCAGGAGGTGATGACCTTTTAGATATTTATATATGACATTCAGAAAAAGCAGGAACTGTTAAAGAGTGACCCTGCAGTTCCAAAGCAATCAGGTAATCAGTCACTTGTTGGAAATGCATAGCGGTAGATTGAGTCACCTGACACAGAAGCTAATCTGAATCACCTGATTTGGAGCTTGAACAGGAATAGATGAACAGATCTTGCACCTGCAAAATGATCGTGAGTAGAACAAAGACATTCAATTATGCTCCACAAAAAAAGAAACCATGACTAGGAAAATCAGCGTCCCTGACTCAGACCTTTAAAAAAGTGAGCAGAAATCAGACTTCTATTGGCAGATAATTTTCTTATCCTGATCTGATTTTCTGATTGACCTTTGTCAACATGAAAACAATATTTTTCTCAGTTCTTATTCTTGGATCTTGGATTTGCCTTCATGGAATATGGATTCTGAAGTAAGCTTATTTATTTTCCTGATCTCTTGCACTGTTGTACCATAAATATCGTTTTTAAGTCTAGCCTCTTGCAGTTGCTGACAAAGAGACTGGCATTCAACAGTTGATTACAAGGTTGTCCGAAATTTATGTTTTGAAACCTATTGTCTCACATCTTAATATAGAGTTTTTCTATCCCCGAAATCTGCACATCTGTGCCTATTTTGCTTTTTATTAGAGCAGCAATAGGACCCCATTTTCCATTAGTCCTGTGTTATATCCCTTCCTGCTGAGGGTGTTATAAAATCAGAGTTTACATAGAGAAAATTATGTAAAACTGAAACTTAATCAGGTCTTGAATCAATTTGACAACTGGAACTGTTCAGGCATAACATCAATTAAGACATACAATGAATTTATAAAAGTCCCTTCATGTTATAAAAGAAACCTGTTAAGTACATATAGTATATATCAGTAAGCTGTTAGCAATTAAATTGTCTCTGCTGTAATGCTGATAATGTATGCCTAATATAGAAGTTTTATCTAGATTTCGTATCCTTGGTTGCAAAGAATGCCTGGCTTGACCTTTTACAAAAGTTTTTTTTGATTGCCAACATTTTGAATGCATTCATCCATAGTCTTTCTGATGAAACAATTATTTAGAAAACTACTGTGAAGACAGAGAGGAGCCTGATTTGAATGAACCGCATAAGATCTAAATATAAATGAAGGCTGCTGCCATCTTCCAGAATATTGCTCCCTATTTGCATTTCTTTTTGGTAACTTTAGTTTTCTCCAGAATTGGTAAAAATTTAAATTGGATTGGTTTTCTCCCATTTTCACATAATCTATTTTGGATCTGAGGCGGTTTACTTCATTCATTATTTCTTTATTGGCAACTGTAGAAGTCCATTAGAGAAGTGGAGCAGGGGAAACAATTATTTTACTGTATAGATAGAAGAGGCATGAGGGATGGTGAACCTTTCTATATTGGATGCTAATCCAGTTGCTTAAGTGTCGGATTCAATATTGATTTTTATTCCTCTGCATAATTCCCTTAATTTTCAGTTTCTGTTTACTGCAGTAGAGTTGCACGTTGATCCTGAGGCAATAACTTTATTATTTGAGCAAATTTCAGCAGAGATTTTACTTCAGATAGATCGATACATATGTTGGCCTCTGAGTCTTCAAAGAAGTCAGGCAATTACATGCACTGTTTTCATCAATAACATTGGTGTAGCTAAAAATGTATATTGATTATTTTAACCTTATAAAATCATCCTATGACATACAACCCGATGAGCAGAAAATAGATATCTTTTTCTAATTTCTGGACCCTAATTAAATAGCCGGAGTGACATTTCATATTTCACTTCTGGGAGATGAACATAATGATAAGTGTTCATTTTTCTTAATATAAATTGCATAACAATATTATTGAAGGAAAATAGAAACAGATGTGCAGTTGTTTTCCTTACGATAAAATGGAGGATCTTTCACATTGAAGAGTTTTGATAGCTACTATTGGCTTTTAAAGATGTTTCAGCAGGAATCCAGAGATCAATGATATATATTCCATGCAGATACATTTAGAAAAAGTCAAAACTTCAACCTGCCAAAATCAGGCTTCTCCTCTTTATAGTGTCTCATTATATGGGATTTTTGTGTATGAAGATTCTCAGTCATCCAAGTCATGGTTGTCCCAAAGGTGCTTTTTCCAGAGGCAACTGGACTTTCTTGTTTTCTCTTTGAAAACATTTTACTCCTTATCGAAGAAGCTTCTTCAACTCTGACAGTATCATGGGGAATGGAAGGATTTATATTCCTTGCAGACAGCTGGTCATTGCATTCTTTTAGAGAGTCATTGAGACCACTTGGAGGTTTGTCTGTGTCCTCAGAATCACCTGAGTAGTGCAAGTGGCTGTGGACCCTTCTTGGAACTGCTGAAAGGACTATTATGGAACTGTGCTTTCTGCAGAATGTTTTTCTCTGTCCTGTGTTCCTTCACTGTTGAACACAGGCTGTTGGGGATGAGTCTGTGTTGTCTGCATCTCAAACTGAAGCATAAATGGTCACAGGGTTGGAGGTGGCCAGTGCGTGACACATCCAGCCGGCAGGCCACGGGTTTAACACTCCTGAACTAGAGAGAAAGTGGTTAAAAAAAATATTGTATGAATGTAGAGGAAGAACTGTACAGTATTGAAAAGATCCTAGAGCTCATGATACATATAAAGTTGCAAGATGGATGAAATCTCAGTAGAGCAATTTAAAAGAGTGCAAGATGTTGACATTAATTGCTGCTAATGGTTTGTAAACAGGAATGAAAAAGATAGGGGTAGCCGGTGAATGGGAAAAGATCCATTTATGTTCCAGTATTAAAAAGGGCAGTGCTAAAGAATGTCCAAACTGCTGAATAGTTGCGCTTATTTCATGTGCTGCTAAAATAATGCTCAAGATTTCGCAATCCAGACTTTTTTTTGCCACAAAAGGAAAGTAGAGCAAAGAAAGGATAATAGTATGATGATACCAGATAAGTATTGGCAGCAAAGTTCCCTTGCTTCCAGATGAGGAAGTACTAATTGATGACATGGAAATGAAAGAACAGCGTGGAGAATTCCCTTGATGCCAGAAAACTGTTGCAAAGAGTAAAAATGAAGAACCTGGTAGCTGGTTGGACAGATGTTTTACTTATTTTAGTAATATGGGCATCTATTTTGTTTCTCTACTTTTGGTCAAACAGCTTAGAAGGTTACTGGTTTTTTACATCGTTTGAGTTGTAAGATTTGTGTTGATTGGTGTGTTTCTTTTGAATAAGAAGCAACAAAGTTTGTTTATCTGATATATAAAAATAGTGTATACATCATAAAAATGCCTTCAAATTAACTGTTAACCTTAAATGCTAGATGTGTACACTGGCTTACTGAATCACCCTCAATTATGTTTTTATATTTACATTATAATAGTGTGTTATTTTGTGTCTCAGCTGAATATTAATTATTTAAATTATATATTCTATACTTCTTTTAATGCTATAAAATTATTTAATAGAAGCAGAAGTGATTCTTGTTTTTGTGCTTTTCTAGATTTAAAAAGTAATTATATAATGACGTGCTTGTATTTCATTGAAAATGGAATGTGCTTTCATTGCATTTTTTACACACAGACAGACAGACAGACAGACAGATAGATCAATAAATAGATAGATATAAAAGCCTGGGGTTAATGTATTTTAGGGCCACCATTTTATTCAGTTTCTGTTGTTTTTTTAGATCATTTTTGTCTGAGTTTTGTGTTTTTATATTCAGTTATTTTTACAGATTTTTAAGACTCTTTTGGATTTGGATAACTATAACAAATCCAAATCAATAAGCAAGAAATTTGTGTTTCATATATCTATCTAAACATGTTTCTAAAAATGCATATAGAAAGAATGTCCACGTGACAGCATTTCCTTCATCTCCAAGAATACAAGAAATATTCAGCCATGAAATACACAAGGTTTCATCCCCAAAATAATTGTATTTTGTCAATAATATGCAAGAGGGCATCTCACTGTATGAATTAATTCTATGCATTCAAAGTTGAGAGCCTGAACCAGCAGTCCTTCTATCTTGTTTGAATGCACCTTGATTTGAATGCAAACTTCTTAGCATAGTTTACCTGTTCTGCCTTGATTATTAAATCAGAACTTCACTTACTTAAAAATTATTCTTTAAAATACCTAGCCAGCGTGTTTTGTTCGTTTCAATTTAGCCAACACAGCAGGATAGAAATACGCTTTGTTCTTTCCATGAAGTTTTTTCCATTGCCATGCACTGGGGAACTGGGTTTTTCCATATTTGCACAGTCATTACCTTTCTTTTAAGTTTTCCGAAAATTGCAGGAATGATCCTCTGGGACATCTCTGAATACAAGTAATCCTTGGTGCTCCAGGATACCTAATTTTCCTTTTGAAGCCATTCTGTTTTTCACAGTTCAGACTAATTCCCTGCATGACAGCGTTCTACTTTAATGAAGCCCTCGTGGTAGAAGACATGATAGCGTTCAGTGAGAAACATAGAGATAAGGCCCAGAGGACACACATTATTTAAAACCAAAATCAGCTGGGCATACAAAAACATATATTAATGGATGAGAAAAATGATATTCATAGGCATGTAATGCTGACTTGCAGGTGACATTTTCATCTTGCTGCAACCAGAATGAATTAGAGTTATGTCAGTTCTGCAAAGAGTCTTTTTTGAAAAGTTGGGGAAATACTATACAGTCCAAATGAATCACCTCAGTTTTCCAAACATCTCAGATCTTATTGCCAAGCCTTTAGTGGACAGGGGTGTGGAAGATCATGCAATGAGGCAAAATTTATGGTGAAATAATTTAAATGACATTTTTGGGTTTTTTTAGTTTAAATTTCCAAAATCCTGACCTTATATGAACAGAAAAACCCAATTTTTCCCTTTAAACTATCTTATTCTTTTCACATTTCAAAGAATTTTGTTTATATATCATCAATCTGTAAATTATTTTACCACTGTTAAACTGGTTTAAATGTTCTCCTGTTAGTTCTATCCATCTACTATTATTCTTTTCTGTTTTCTGCCTTTAAGTCCTTACCTTATGTCAGATCTTCTTTGTTGTTGTGCAATTCAAATATAAAATAGTTTCAAAGTTAGACATATTTGCATATTTCTCTGAATCACAGTAAAAATTCTTCAGCAGGTAATAGCTTCTACATCAGTTTAGCTGATCTTTTTAAAAAGGCTGTTTGAACTTTCATGGAAAACTAGCAACAATTCCCAAGGTTGCAATCTAAATTCAGAATTGAAATATCTGTCTGTCTATGTATATTCTAGCATCTATTCCTTCTCTCTTTTTCCCTCTCCCCCCCTCCTAGAAGGATGCAGTGGCAAACCCTACTTCGGTTTGTTTACATAGTAATCAAAAATCAAACTCAAATTTTATTTTATCAAATTTAGACAATTTGAAAAGCATTCGCTGTAAGATGTTTAGGATCAAGTTCCATGCAATAATTTTGAATGTGAGCTATAGGTGGACATATAAATGATTGCAATTACCCTTAGTTGGACAGTTATTTGTTAGATTTTTAAAAATGTATGAAGGTCTTCCCATTCATTATGCATCTTTTGAGCAATAACAATCTGTGCCTCTTTGCTAATTAAATGTAAAGGTAAAGGTTCCCCTCGCACATATGTGCTAGTCATTCCCAACTCTAGATTTTGCTAATTACTATCTTTATTAAGACTATGTCAGATTGTGAGCAATTTTTTAAATCAAATAACAAGGCAGGAATAAAAGAATTGCAATATTTCAGCTTAACTAATCATATAAACCTGAATAATTACTAATGAGTTTAAGAAAGAAAAACAAACATCTCTGAAAGGCAAGATTATAAAATACCTTTACTTTCAATGAGATTATTCTTTTACTTTCAATGAGATTACTGAAGATGAGTATGTTATACCTCATGCCACATCACAACTGAAGAACCATCTGTTTCCACTTCGTTACAACTGTAAATAAATTTATGATTTGTATGTTGAAAGATACAATGCAATATTCAGGTTTTGCCTCCAAATTCTGTTTATAATCTAAATGTAAAATCCAATTCTTTGGAAACAATGATACAAACCATCTTGTGTTTTATGATTCCAGTAGGCCATTTTGTAAAATAAACAGTATTGAAGGCCAAGGATATTGTGAGACAATGCTGGTTCCTAGTCTTTGATTTGTGAAATGCCTATCAACTTACAATAATACAATACAATAGCAGAGTTGGAAGGGACTTTGGAGGTCTTCTAGTCCAACCCCCTACCTAGGCAGGAAACCCTATACCGTTTCAGACAAATGGCTATCCAACATCTTCTTAAAGACTTCCAGTGTTGGGGCATTCACAACTTCAGGAGGCAAGCTGTTCTCTTGATTAATTGTTCTGTTAGGAAATTTCTCCTCAGTACTAAGTTGCTTCTCTCCTTGATTAGTTTCCACCCATTGCTTCTTTTTCTACCCTCAGGTGCCTTGGAGAATAGTTTGACTCCCTCTTCTTTGTGGCAACCCCTGAGATATTGGAACACTGCTATCATGTCTCCCCTAATCCTTCTTTCTATTAAACTAGACATACCCAGTTCCTGCAATCCTTCTTCATATGTTTTAGTCTCCAGTCCCCTAATCATCTTTGTTGCTCTTCTCTGCACTCTTTCTAGAGTCTCAACATCTTTTCTACATCATGGTGACCAAAACTGAATGCAGTATTCCAAGTGTGGCCTTACCAAGGCATTATAAAGTGGTATTAACACTTCACATGATCTTGATTCTATCCCTCTGTTTATGCAGCCTTGAACTGTGTTGGCTTTTTTGGCAGCTGCTGCATCCTGCTGGCTCATATTTAAATGGTTGTCCACTAGGACTCCAAGATCCCTTTCACAGTTACTACTGTTGAGCAAAGTACCACCTATACTGTACCTGTGCATTTCGTTTTTCTTGACTAAATGTAGAACCTTACTCTTTTCACCATTGAATTTCATTTTATTAGATAGTGCCCAATGTTCACGTTTGTCAAGATCCTTAAAGCTTCATGTCTATGGGTTTCAAATTTAACCTTCAGTATTGGATCCCATACTATTTAACAAGGTCTAACAGAAATCTCAACACATTATCGTGGATAAGCTCTCTGATACCTTCCAGTATAATTCTGAAAATATGAGTGTGTTTAGAAAAGTTGCAGGTATAAAAGCGTGTACATTTCCGATATCTTTATATCCCCCTTAAAGTGGCATATTTAGCAGTCCTTTGGGGGGGGCATTTCTTCTGAATACTAGGGAATACAGTTGAATTCTTGTGTAATCGAACATGGTACGTGGCAAGTTATCAAAGGGAACAAGATGAATAAACTTTCCATGTTAAAAGGGATGCTCAATCCATTTGTTTTCCAGGAAAAAGTCAGTTTGTTTATTGTTTATTGCATTTAAGATGATAAACAGAAGTAAAATACATTAGACAAACATTACAACAACAAAAATATGCAATGCATTATCTACAAGCCATGTAGATTATATAAGCCAAAAATGTCACCTGGTTGAGACCTAAAATGAAATAAAATTAGCGGTAGCATTGTTGCAAAAAAAAGAATGTTAGTTTGAAATTATTCCATTTATCAGGCTTTCTCTTAAAAATGTGATATAATCTTTCCTTTTGTATCATTCAAGTGTTAGATGCACCAAGAAGAATTTTAAATTTAATACATATGGTAAAGCCAAAGTGTAATAAGAATCTCGTTATTCAGGGTGTGACAGTATAAGCTGAGAATATCTACAGTGTGCCGATTTTCATACAGTGGCAGTTTGAAGTCTAACTATGTGAAAACGTAAAGTAGGTTTCCTCAGGCATTTGAGCTGAACTTCCCTGTTTGGCTAAGAGCTGACTGTTCTCCATCTGTATAATTCACATTGATGTCACTGATGGGACAGGATGAAAGACAAACCTTAATTGGAATAACATGCAGATGTTGTTTCTCATGGGTCATTTCACCACAGATTTCACCTGTTCTGTCAGACTTCCACAATGGTTACATAGAGCTTTTCCTAACTGATGCTCATATGGCAATTATGGCATTTTCCTGGAGTCAAAGAGTTTGAAAAGTCTTCAGTCCGGAGTACTAGAGTGAGAAAGTCCTAATGGTTCAGAAATATGAGCAATTAGGAACATTTAAGGCAATTGGGAAACCTAATTGCCTTAAATGGAGGGCCAAGGGGAAAAATATTCACCAGAAGTCTCACTTTATAGACGGCCTGAGGGTACTGATTATAATAGACCTGGGGGGGAAAGAAAGCGATTATTTTTTATTGAATTTTGTACCAGCTTTCAAAAGTAGTGTTAGTCATCTTTTAACAGAAGAGAATATATGTGCATCAGGATTGGGCCATAGAGTCCTTGATGCTGTCTGACTTGGTTGTTGGGTTACAGATGTATCGTTACTAGACTAGTAATATCATCAGTGGATACCAGTGGCAGGCAATGATGATGTTATCTGGTTGAGTAATGAAACGTCTGCAAGTCAACAACCAAGTCAGACAGCACCAAGGTCTCTACTTTCATCTTCCAGTTAATCAAATTTTTCTCATCATTTCCTACAATAGGTCTTGAAAAAAGCCATTTTTTTCAGCCAAATTAAGCATATCAATCTTTTCACCCTGATAAAAGAGACAAGGTAATTTTTCAGTTTCTGATGCAGGCATTGCCTTGCAGTTTCTCCCTTTTAAATATTGTCTGCACAGCAGAAAGACTTCTTACAAAACAAACAGATTACATGCATCTTACAATTGTGAGATGTCCTGAAAGCCAAACTAGCTAGCTCATGAGAAAAGCTTCATAATGCCTTGCACGGGATTACATTCAGTAAACAGTTCAGCTTAAAATAAATCATTTGAATCTGTGCAAGCAGTTAATAATTTCTTATTTGTGTGCTCTCATACTAAATAAATGAAAGGATTTTCACAAGGGGCCTTACTTCTGTTTCCCCAGGGTGTGTAATAAAGGGAAGAAATTATGAAAACATATCATTTTTTTAAAAAAATTTAAAACAAAAACAATAACCAGCAGGGATTTAATTAATTTCAGATGTCAAATGCATTTGAGTGGAGCTGCCTGTGTTACGTTCTTCAATTTCATCCTTCTTAAACAGCACCAGAATACTTCATTAACTGCATTCAATGAAAAACAGCACAAAATGATTTTCTGCACTCCTGCACTGAAGCTGCAGTCCTATGCAAATTTACTTGAAAGTCAGTCTCCTTAACTTTAGTGAGTCTTACTTCTGAATAGGTATGCATAGGGGTACGCTTATAAAAAATATGTCTGATGGCTATACCAAGAAGTCCCTGTTGGTAATTATGGATTTGTATCACTTTGGTAAGTTTGAAATAGTAACTTTAAAAGGAGGGGATTAAGAACTTCTGCTATTGTCAACAATTTTTTCCATTTCCGAGATGAAAGAATTGAGGATGAATACATGTAACTTTTAAAGAAGACATATACCCTGCTTTTAAAAAAGCATCTCATCAGTGGGAACCAAATTCTGAAACCCCCACCCAATTATGCAGAAAGAAGATGATTTGTCTACTTTACTCTATTTGCATTAGTCGCAGGGGGCTCGCTTTCACCACTACTGTTTAACATTGCACTAATTCCACTGACAATAATTCTACGAGACACAAAACTGGGGTATCAAATCTCAAGCCAGCCTGACATGGTAAACCATCTACTGTACATGGACAACTTAAAACTGTCTGCAAAAAGCCCCACTGAACTTAAATCAATACTCAACACAGTTCAATTGTTCAGCAGCAACATCAGAATGAACTTTGGACTTGAAAAATGTGCTATATTATCCATGCAGCAAGGAAAAATGGAAAAAATAGAAGGACTAGAACTGGGAAATGGAAGTATCATGAAAGCATTAGCAAAGTATGATGGTTACAAATACCTAGGCATATTGGAAATGGATAACATCTTAAATGGAAAAGCCAAAAAGTCAACCCAAAAGGAATACATCAGGAGAGTCCACAAAATATTAAAATAAAAACTGAATGCTGGAAACATAATTAAAGCCATTAATACATGGGCAGTTCCAGTAATACGCTACTGGAATCATCAAATAGACTGTAGCTGAACTTGAAAACCTGGACCGGAAAACATGTAAACTATTGAATATGCATCATGCTTTATACCCATGAAGTGGCATCGACAGGTTGTACCTGCCAAGAATAGTGGGCAGTGGGCTATTGCAAATCCATCAAACTGTAGAAGAATAAAAACAAAGTTTCAATGACGATGTGAGCCAAAGTACAGAAAAATTGCTGTAGGCTGTAAAAATGGGGAACATTATTAAAACAACAGAAATAAAGATAGAATATAAGGAAAAATAGCTAGATAGATTAAATAGATGGAAAACCAAAGCTTTGCATGGACAGCACTTGAAAAGCATTGAAGGAAAATGTGAGAACAACTTGACATGGGCATGGCTTAAGATGGGAACCATCAAGAAAGAAACGGAAGGTTTAATACTTGCTGCTCAAGAACAAGCACTACAAACTAATGCCATGAAAGTGAAGATACAAAAAACCACTGAAAATCCAAACTGCCAACTCTGCAACAATGAAGTTAAAACTGTTTAATATGTGAGTGAAGCAAAATTGCACAAACTGATTACAAAGCTAGACACGATCGAGTTGCTAAATTAATCCACTGGTCATTATGTAAAAATACGATTTGCCTGCATCTAAAAAGCCATGGGAACATAAAGTGGAAAAAGTTGTTATAAATAAGAAGGTGAAGATCTTGTGGGACTTTTGAATACAGGCGTCATTTGGAAAACAACATGCCATATATCACAGTTGTCGAAAACCGAAGCATACAATTTATTGATATCGCTGTACCAGGAAATGCCAGAGTAGAAGAAAAAAAATCATGAAAAATTGCAACCTGGCCATTGAAACCACACGATTATGGATGAAATATGTGACAGTGATATCCATTATCATTGGGACACTTGGCACCATGTCCAAGAATTTTACAAAGTACATCAAGAAATTGCAGCTTCCTACAATAAAACTAGCGGAACTGGAAAAGGCTGAGTTACTTGGAAAACATACATGTTAAGAAAATACTTGGTCGATACCTAGGATACTGGCAGCAACCCGTATCAACCATCAGAAATGTATTTGTGATACATTTTTAAATGTTCAGTTGAAACAACTGGCCGCTGTGATACAATTGTATAATAATAATAGTAGCAATAGCAATAGCAATAGCAGTAGACTTATATACCGCTTCATAGGGCTTTCAGCCCTCTCTAAGCGGTTTACAGAGAGTCAGCATATTGCCCCCAACAATCTGGGTCCTCATTTTACCCACCTCGGAAGGATGGAAGGCTGAGTCAACCCTGAGCCGGTGAGATTTGAACCGCTGAACTGCTGATCTAGCAGTAGCCTGCAGTGCTGCATTTAACCACTGCGCCACCTTTGGCTCAGTAATAGTAATAGTAATAATAATATAAAAACTATAAGCTTTATCCAGTCATTTTTTTTTGTTTTTTGAACATTGGGTTTATACTTTCACAAAAATGTTTTCACAATCATATTGCGCCTATTTCTTGTAAAATAAAATGTAGACTCTTAATCAGTTTCTGCATCATGACCACCATTTTGCAATTTGTTACAAGGAGGGAGGGAGGCTTTGAACTTGCAATTTCCTGTCAACCTCTGTACTGAATTTCTCTGTGCAAGCTTCCTACAAGCAAAATAAATGGGGTAACAGCAGAAATTAAGGAGAGGAGAGAGAGGGAAGAGGAGTTGAGGAGTAATCTACCTTTTTTTACTGGAGGTTATTTTTTAGTTCATTTCCATTGGACTCCAAGGGATGGTAGAGGACAGGAAGGCCTGGAGGAATGTTGTCCATGGGGTCACAATGGATCAGACATGACTTTGCAACTAACAACAACATTTTTTTACTTCAGACATAGCAGGGTTTCTTACTAGTAACTTACTTTTTTACTAATTACTTTGGATTTATATTTTAACACAGAACAAACACATAGGAATATTCTACCTCTATTTTGTTTAGAGGTGAATGGAATAGACCCGTGATGGCAAACCTAGGGCATGCATGCCAAAGGTGGCATGCGGAGCCATTTGTCAGGGCACGTGAGGCATTGCCTTCTCAGCTGGCCAGCATGCATGTGCACGCTGGCCAGCTGACTTTGGCCTTCTTTGGCCTCCGGAGTGCGAAAAACCGGTCATACAGGCAAACCAGAAGTTCAGGAACGTACTTCCGGTTTGCTCGTAGGGCTGGTTTTAGCCATCTGGAGCATTCAGGGGGCTTCAGGAGACTTCCCTGAAGGCTTCAGAGGGCAAAAAATTACCCTACGAGCAAACCAGAAGTCACTTCCGGTTTGCTCATAAGACCAGTTTTAGCCCTCTGGAGCATTTGGGATCCTTCAAGAGGCTTCCCTGAAGACTCCAGAGGGCTAAAATCGACCTTACGAGCAAACCGGAAGTCCATTGCCGAACTTCCAGTTTGCCTGTAGGGCCAGTTTTTTGTGCTCCAGAGGCTTTAGGGAAGCTCCTGAAGCCTCCGGGGGGACAGGGAGGCTGTTTTCGCCCTCCCCATGCTCCTATAAAGCCTCTGGAGCCTGGGGACGGCAAAAAAAAGCATGCCAAAAACAGGGAGGAGCACTGCTTGTTTGCACATATGTGGTGGGGCCATGTGCATAGCACTATGGGTGTGGCACGCCTGTGCACAACCCCCCTGCACTTCCCACACACACACTTTTGGCACACGAGCCAAAAAAGATTTGTCATCACTGGAATAGACTGTCTGCCCTAAGATGTCTGGTACCCTCATATCTTACATGTTTGCTCACAGACATATAAAATATTTATCACTCTGTGGGAAAAAAGAAGAAGAACCCTAAGATCAATTCCTAAATTACTAAAGGCACAGGAGTCCTGCCAAAATAACAGGCAGAACAGCTTTTTGTAACAATCCTACATTTCCCCACAGCAGCACATTTTCCATCTTTCTTAAAATTGTAGGCAGAAAATTCCCACAAATGCATTGCAGGCTAACATAAGCAACCCTAACGTAGGGGTGCAGCTGTAGAAAGTAAGACTGTCTCAGGGGAAAAGAAGATCTGATACCTGTGTAGGTAGCATAATATACAGAAATAAATCTGCCTGCCCAATATGTTACAGTATTGATGTAAGCCTGGGATTAGCATTCAGATTTTAAGATATTTGAGCAAATTAAATTGCTACATCTTTACAAAGTTCTCACAGCATTAATTAACTGGAAGTTTCTGACATGAATTATGTAAAAAGAATAAACTGCTGCTCTTTCTAACCATGCAGCTCTGAAAGTTGAGCCCTCAGTCTTCGTGTTGTTTCATCTAGGCTTTGCTTTTGAAAAGTTCAGTTTTTATATAAGCTTCAGATCTGTGTATTAGGTCTAAGACAGCGTCTCTCAAAGTATGGTCTGAAGACCTCTGGGGGTTCCTCAAGACCCCTTCAGTAGCCTTCAAAATCAAAATTAGTTGCCACATATTTGCAAAAATTTAAAATAATGTCAGTCTTCTCATTATCTTTATTTTTATTGATTCAAAAGTGCAATGCTTTTTTCCATGAATAATGTTTTATTTATGTTAAACTCTTAACAGGCTCATACAAAATTATTATTTTGGCACTATTTTGACATGCATTTTTACAAATGCATCCATTTTAATTTTTACTATGGTAAATACTGATAAACATAGCCCATAGAAACAAAAGGGTTTTGGTGGTTCACTAGCATAAGCAACATTTCCTCAATTTTTAAATGTAGGAAGGGGTCCTGAGAATAAAATATTAGTTTAATTTAACTTAATTTAATTTTTAATTTAAGATATTCTGCTCTTAAGAAACCACAATTCATCTCACAGGTCCTATTATAGAGTTTTATTCTCTTTGACTTTGTTTATAGGATCAGATATGAGGGAAGAATTGAAAGCAGTTACCTAGACAAAGCCTTTGCCACTAAAAGGTTGGTCAGTGACACTGCGAGAGGAAACTCTTACAAATATGAATTGCCCATATCTAGAAAACATAGTTTCCTAAGAACTGCATATGCTTATGCATTTAGGAGGAGAAAATCTATGTCCCTTTCGTATGTATGTATCAGTGGTGGGTTTCAAAAATTGTTCGAACCTACTCTGTGGGTGTGGCCTCTTTTGTGGGAGTGGCTTGCCACCCATATGACCGGATGGGAGTGGCTTGCCACCCATGTGACCAGATATGAAGATGCCGATGACACTTGTCAGAACCACCTTAAATTACCTCACACACAGCACTGGCATGCATAAGAATATGATGTAAACTTGTTTTTTAAAAGGCATCTTTGGTTTGCATTAAAACAACTTCAACACACGCAATGTTCTGATTGCACCACAAACACAGTAGTCATCCTTGCCTTTCACAGAAGCACTGAGTTTTATAAATATGAGCATGATAGTGTAGAATAATCATATCCAAGGACCAGCTGTGGGTTTCAAAATTTTTTGGAACCTCTTCTGTAAGTGTGGCCTGCTTTCCAGGTCCACTGGTGGAACCTCTTCTAACCGGTTCGGTAAATTTGACGAACCGGTTCTACCGAATAGGTGCGAACTTGTAGGAATCCACCTCTGGAATGTGTATGTATGTATGTATATAAATTTATTTATATATTTGTCTGTTTGTTTGTTTGCTTGCTTGCTTGCTTGCTTACTGAAGGCCACTGATTCCTAACAATTCCAAGCTATTTCCAATTTAAAAATCAAAAACAATGCCATAAAAGAGGAAATATTTATCTATAGCCAGAGGACAGACATATATACAAAAAAATCCCTTTCAATAGGAGCTCTGCCATCAACCTGCTCCAAGTCTTGGGAGGGTCTCTCAAAAGAAATACTTCCAGCCTTTATGAAAAGAAAGACCTCTGTTTGAAAGATCATTTCCTTCAACCCTGGCGTGGGTTTCAATTTTTTTTACTACCGATTCTGTGGGCATGGCTAGGTGGAGGAGGGGAATGTGACTGAGTGGTGGTGGCCAACTTGACATCACTCATGCAGTCACCCGCTCAGTTTTATGACCACCCACCTAGCTGCACCCATATAACTGGCAAAAATTTCTCTTTTGCCAGCTGGGAGGCTGGCAAAGAGGCCTCGCTTTTCCTGCCGCCAAGACTCTTGCAAGAAAGAGGAAAGGATGCTGGCCCAGGGCTCACTTCCCTTACCACTCACTGCCACCCACCCGCTCACCGCTTTCCTGGGAAGGGCCTCGGGAAGCTTCGCTGAATCATCCCAGAACTGCATGGAGACTTCCCCACTGGGAAACCTGACCCACCGTTCTCATGAGGACTCAGCCTGCATCTGCAGGGGCTTTAAGGTGTGGACCTCACCTGTCAGGCAGCCGTTTGGGAGCATCACAGTTCAGCTTCACCTCTCCTGGCTCCCTTCTGAAATTAGGAAGCAGCACTTCATCCCCAGGATGCCGCAGAAGCCCGGGCTGGGGTGCTTTGTGCAGGCTTGGCAACAGAAAGATCCCCAGCATCCATTTATTCAAGCAGGGGTCCCTTCAAGTGGGGCCCAAACTGGCCACGGACAGGTGGGGGGCCTCCGGCCACCTCCCACCTCAGGAGCTGCCACATCCCATTGCAGGTGCCCAGGGTGGCCTCAACCCCCTGTTTCCAGCCCTGTGCAACCACCCCACCACCCCAGTGACCTACTCCGGCTGTGTCTGGGTGGGCACTAGGTCAGTTAGCAGCCCACATGCCACCGCTATGTGACCCCCCTGACCTGGGGATGCTCCCCTTCATGCTTCATTGTCAGCTGCAGTTGGCCCTTCGGTGGCCCCACTTTCTCCTGGTGCCTTTCCTGGCTGGGAGACCCTCCGGGGCAGCACCACCACTCTGGCTGTGTCTGGGGATGCGCTGAGTCAGTCAGCAGCCCATGCGCAGCCACCATGTGACCTCACCAACCTAGAGATACTCCCAGCTCCGCTGAGTGACCGCTCCTTTGTGTCTCATTGCCTGCTGCAGTAGGCAGGAGGAGGCAGTTGTATGGATGCACGTGCCAAAGCGAGGCAGGGCGAACGTCCGAGTGAGCCAGTTCAGGAGTGTGGCCAGCTAGTCATCACTACTGGTTCAGCGACCCACTCTTAGTTACCACTACCAGTTCTCCCGAACCAGTCCGAACCGGGAGCAACCCACCTCTGCTTCAACCCCATTAATCTATAACATAGTAAAAATACATTGTCTCTGAATTAGGTACACATTCCTGCATTGATTTGCAGTTGCTTTTAAGACATATTGTTTAAAGTCATTTGAATTTCATCCAGATCTCAGAATCAGATTGTCTGAATATTGCTCATTATTGTAATTAAAATGCATGCTGAGATAGCTTGGATCATACTTTCTCCTTTAGACTAACGAACAGTTCCGCATGGAGAAAAACAATCTGAATTCTCCAAACTTTCAACTTTTCATTATAATATTTAATATGTGTGCCAAAGGGCTCTCAGCTTTCCAAAAGAGAACCGAGTGTGCAGGTAAGGAGATAAGCATACAGAACCTGGCAGGCAGTTTTAACAAATTTGATGCCGCTCATTTGGCCTTCTAAGCTATTTTCAAGAACCAGAAACAGACCGTGCCTAAGGATACAAGTCATGCTTTTAATTTCACTAAATGGATAATGGTAGTTTTTTTGCTGAGAGGCAGATCTACCAATAAATATTTATACAATTACATAAATATTACTCAAAAATAGATGGAAAATTTATTGGCATCTGTGCAGCCTTAGCTTAGTCCTGACTATTTACTGAAGCTTCAATTGTCATCAGACTCAAACTTTAGCATTAAATTAAAGCAGCAGAATAATGTCTTGCCTTTTGCCTGATGTTCCATTAATTGCTCTGTAGTTGTAAATGCTCAATGAAAACAGAGCTAGAAATGTCAATTTCTTTAAAGCACCAAAAGATAAAATAGGTATTTTGATAAGGCACCACTTTAGATTCAGTAAAAAAAGGGTTTTGCAGCACAAAGGAGTATAAACTTTCAGCACTTTCAACCTTCAGCTGAAAACAACTACATCTTTTTCCTCTAGAATTGTGCATTTGCCAACTGGGGTACCCCATATTTCTGCCAGAGGCCCATTACTCTTCAGTAGTTTCATTAACAATTTAGATGAGGGAATAGAAAGGGAACTCATCAAATTTGCAGACAACACCAAGCTGGCAGGATATAAGCTCGAGATCCAGAAAGATCTTGACAGACTTGAATACTGGGCCCTGTCTAATAAAATGAAATTAAATAGTGACAAAAGTAACATTTTTACATTTAGGAAGGAAAACTAAATGTACAGTTATAGAATAGGTGGAATAGCAGCTTTTGTGTATTAGTTCGAGGGATCACGCAAGAGCCATGGATTCAGAAAGTAGGTGTTTATTTAGATGTTAGCGATTCAAAGAACAGAACGAACGCCAAAGGTATTTATAGGAAATGTAACAATACAAAAACCAATCAGGGGCCGGGTACTGCACAGCAACTGCTGGTGCAGTACCTCGGCCAATCAGGGCAGATTAGGTATTTCATGGAGGCTAGCAACAGCCTCCAATGACTCCTGACCAAACAGGGCCCAGCAAAGTGGTTGCTGGCCCTTTCTCATGTATCCAAATACACAACACCCCTTCCCCCCAGATCTGTTGATGGGGGGGGGGTGGACCCACAAATCATAACTAGCAACTTTGAAATTTCAAGAACATTGTAAAATTTCCATTTGCATTTTCCCCAGGTTAAGTGCCCATTTTTATTAATTCATTTCAAACAGTTCCCTGAGTTGTTACAATTACATGTGTGTGTGCGTGGTTCACTTTAAGAAGCCATTCTATGTTTCTTTCTCCTTCCCTCCAGCTCATTTATTCGTATTTGCATTTCTCCTCCCTCCAGTAATTTATTCCCATTACGTTACGTTTCTCCTTCCCTCCAGCTAAGTACACTTTATTCTTTATTAGCTCACTTTACCCAAGTTCTCAATTCACATTCCTCCCCTTTCCCTCCAGTTGCTTTACACACATTTTTATTTATTTAAAATTCCCCCTCCTTTACTGCGCATGCCCAACAGACACAAAGAGTTTTTTCAGTCCTGGCATGCAGAACGGCCTGGAGGCGGCTGGCGGCCCGCTGATAGCCTTCCAGAAGGTGTGGATTGGCCGGGCAGCATGGAGATCGTTGAGGCAGGCAGGAGGGATTTCAGGCCCCTGAAGGCAGCTAAGACAGCTGAGGCAAGACAGCGCGGAGGTCTTGGAGGCTAGGAGGAGCGTTGAGAGAGGCTCCGTGGCTTCCCGCTGGGAAGCAGGCTCACGGGGAGGCAGGGAGGGGCGGCTTTCCCTCCAGGCAGAGAACGGAGCTAGCAGGCAGGACAGGAGGGAATGACAGCTTCCCTCCCAGCATCGGGAGGCTTTGGCCGGAGGAGAGGCACAGCGGCGAGGCTCGGGGAGGGCGCAGGCGGCGGAACGGAGCGGCTCTTGGGCGCGGAGGCCGTAGAGGCGTCGGGAGGCCGTGGAGGCGTCAGGAGGCCGAAGAGGCAGGCGCGGAAACATTGGGGCCCTTCTGGGAGGCGGAGAGACGACGGGAGGCCGTGGAGGCGTCAGGAGGCCGAAGGGGCAGGCGCGGAGACATTGGGGCCCTTCTGGGAGGCGGAGAGACGACGGGAGGCCGTGGAGGCGGGCGCGGAGGCCGAGGAGGCAGGCGAGGAGGCCGCGGAGACATCGGGGCCCTTCTGGGAGGGCGGAGAGACGACGGGAGGCCGAGGAAGGAAGGCAGGAGACGGATGTCAGTCCTCCTTCTTTCTCTCTCTCTCTCTCCGGGTCAAGCAGTTCTTTTTGTATGCAACGAGGCTTTAATGGTTGGCTGGCAGGCAGCTTCCGCAGCCAAGCTAAGTTTCTGGATCGCGACGCGGCTTGGGCGATCAGAAAAGCTGGCTTGCTCCGTGAGGTGCACGGGCAGCCCCACGACCTCGGGCCCAGACAGTTCCAGCTGGCTTTCGCAGATTGAAGCCTCTCGAGTGCTGGTAACTGCTTCAGCTGGGCGCATGCTGGCCGTGGGGGGCAGCCCCACGACCTCGGGCCCAGACAGTTCCAGCTGGCTTTCGCAGATTGAAGCCTCTCGAGTGCTGGTAACTGCTTCAGCTGGGCGCATGCTGGCCGTGGGGTCCGGCGGTCCTTCACGAGCCCTTCCAACTGTAGTTTAATCAGGTAGCCTCTGGTGTTGCGCTGCGACTGCTCTCTCCTCATTCCAGGCCCTGCGGAATCGCCAGATCCCACCTTCGTCGCCAGTTTTTGTGTATTTGTTCGAGGGATCACGCAAGAGCCATGGATTCAGAAAGTAGGTGTTTATTTAGATGTTAGCGATTCAAAGAACAGAACGAACGCCAAAGGTATTTATAGGAAATGTAACAATACAAAAACCAATCAGGGGCCGGGTACTGCACAGCAACTGCTGGTGCAGTACCTCGGCCAATCAGGGCAGATTAGGTATTTCATGGAGGCTAGCAACAGCCTCCAATGACTCCTGACCAAACAGGGCCCAGCAAAGTGGTTGCTGGCCCTTTCTCATGTATCCAAATACACAACAGCAGCATCTGGCTCAATAGCAGCATCTATGTCCTAGTAGGTAACCACATAAATAGGAGCCAGTAATGTGCTGCAACTGCCAAAAAGCCAATGCAATCCTAAACTGCATTAGCAAAGGGATAGAATCAAGGTCACGTAAGGTGTTAGTACTGTACTGCTTTATAATGCCTTGGTAAGACCAGACTTGGAATACTGCATCCAGTTTTGGTCACCATGATGTGGAGACTCTAGAAAGATTGCAGAGAAGAGCAACAAAGATGATTAGGGGAGTGGAGGCTAAAATATATGAAGAAAGGTTGCAGGAACTGGGTATGTCTAGTGAAAACAAGGACTGGGGTGACATGACAGCAGTTTTCCAATATTTGTGGGCTGCCACAAAGAAGAAGGGGCCAACCTATATTCCAAAGCACCAGAAGGCAGGACGAGAAACAATGGATGGAAACTTATCAAACAGAGAAGCAGCTTAGAACTAAGAAGAAATTTCCTGACAGTGAGGAACAACTTGCCTTCAGGGGTTGTGGGTGCTCTATCATTGAAGGCTTTTAAGAAGCAACTGGATAGCCATATGTCCAGAATGGTGCTTGCTGTGGGTTAGTTGTTGTTTTATGTTGTAAAAGAGAATAATTATGGAAGCTATTGAAATAGAGAAACACCCCCACAACATGAATAAATGTGATGATACCTTCTGCCTACCAGACATCTGGAAACCAGCCCTGGTAAACAAATGAGCCCCACCCACCACCCAGGCCGTTACAACACAAAACAACAACAGACCCACAGCCAGCACCAATCAGCACCAATCTACCAATCATGATACATCCAATCAATCCACTTGCTGAAAGGGGGCCAGCACTCCACATACCCCCACGAAGGTGTGTAGAAGGACGGCAGCTCCGATCACGCTTTAAGCCCAAAACACCAGCCTGAAGATGATAAGTGAAACCTCGCCAAAACGTTGCCAAGACAATCTCAATCTTACATGGGAAAAGACCCAAATACAACAAGACCAGCATACCTACACCCATGTATATCCACATAGATTGCAAATTGAATCTCCTTCTGTTTGTGGATAACCCAGCCTTCCATCCTTCCGAGGTGGGTAAAATGAGGACCCGGATTGTTGGGGGCAATATGCTGACTCTGTAAACCGCTTAGAGAGGGTTGAAAGCCCTATGAAGCGGTATATAAGTCTAACTGCTATTGCTAACCAAGTTTTGAGCCAACTGTAGTTTTCCCAGTTCAGATAAGATGCAAAGGGATACTTTGTTTAAATTCATGTAATTAGATCTAGGATTAACCAAAAAAAAAAGACAGATTGTATATACATGAGGTTTTGTCCTATTGATAACTATAGACTTACATATTTTTTTTAAAAAAATTGCTTGCAACTTTTGCCTGAAACTAGAAAGCTTGTGTTAAAGAAGGTCATCCAACAACCAGGTTTCTCTCCTTGATTGCTAAATAATTTATATTTGACAAAAGGGATTTAAGGAGCCAAAGCTTCTTGAATTAGGATTGGAAGCAAACAAATTACTAAGGAAGTGCTTTTAAGATTATCATAATTTGTATAACACCAGTATTATGAAAGATTTGGAATCGTCTTTAGCGATAGCTCCTTGCATGGCATAATCAAATAAGAAGTGACGGTATGAAACAACACCTTGTCCAAAACAGCAACTGTAGCATAAAAACCAGCTGAAGTTCATAGAAGATGTCCTTATCACCAATCTTTCATCATAGATCCTTGAACAGTGGAACTTATATCCATAAGTGTGCAGCAGCCCCATGTGCTCCAAGAGGGCTTCCTATACTTATTTAATCTGTTAAATAAAGTAATGGAGGATGGAAAAATAGTTTTTCATTACCAGTTATTTGGAAGGAAGACTTGGTATCCGTAGATAATGCTTTAATTAAAGTCCTTTATTTCTATTGTTGAAAAAAGAGTAGAATATAATAAATAAAGCATAAGGTTGTACAAGTGTTAATAATAAAGGAAATGAATAACGAAGAATCTTTATCATTTCCTGACAAATACTTTCAAAGAAGCTTTATTCCAATGTTTCTAAATTATTATTTCTGGAAACCCACTCTGGCCTTTAAATCAAAGGCATGTGTTTACTTCCCAAAGGCAGCGTACCTATTATTTAATATACAGAGACAGAACTCTCCTCTCTTAAGCAGATGGGATAGCTGTAAAGAAAGTCCAGTCTGTCCTAAGGTCTATGATAGTTAAACATTTGTACAAATGACTTGGATAAAATAATAAATTATCCAAGGTATGTACTTGGCCTTCCAGTGACACATATTTTGTACACTACGTATACTCCACATTCGTAGTGATAATCTCACATTCAGATATTATCTTGGAAAGTTGGCAGTACTGTACTAAAATGGATGATGAGATGCCTACAAATTAATATAAAGTTGTTTATACTTTTAGGCACAAGTCAAAGGACCAAGTTTAGTATGAAAAAAATTCTGGCTTCTGTAGATATGGTTCCAGTGTCTTAATATCAACTGTCTAAACATGAAATAATTTTGTAGGGTTGTTGCTGAAAAGCAAATACAAGTAAGTCCATGACTTATTCCCACAAATAGGCCCACAATTTGCATTGTAAATCATTGCAGTCATTTTTGAATTAATGTGTTTTAAAATTAAGAGAGAGACAGATATATTATTTTAAATAATCTGAAGGGCGCAACAGGACCGATGAAACAAACGAAACTATACTTATTGAAAATACCAGAATCATTTGCTGAAAATTGCTTTTTTGGTTAAGAATTAGAAAGAAATGTTCCTGAAACAACAGAACTTAGTGCCAGAACAGATGCATTCGTTAGAGGTGTTTAAATCAGAGGCCCAAACATCACCAGCTAATGCTGATGATCACTTATCCTGTGGTTGCAGTCCAGACCATGCATTGAGTAGAGAGTAAATTACAAATCTTGTAGCTCATTACAAATCTTGTAAGGATATTTTGCAAACTGAATGCCAAACAGAATGATTGTAGACACTAGCTGATTGGGATTCCATCAGGTGCATGTCTGTCTGTCTGTCTGTCTGTCTCTCTCTCTCTCTCTCTCTCTCTCTCACACACACACACACACAGAGATACACACACACATACACGTATGTGTGTGTGTGTTTGTTTATTTGTTTGTTTATTTATTAGAATTTGTCAAATTCTAATTGACAAAATGGGTACAAGAATAAAAGAAAAAAATACAATGACAGGGACAATAGTCACGCTAGTCCACTTATGCATGCCCCCTCTACTGCCCACTTAAGTATGAAGTAAGGTCCACGGAAGTCAATTTGTGACTGAGATAACTGGATCAGGTAGAGCATTCCAGACTTTGACAACTCTATTACAGAAATCATATTTTTTACAGTCAGGTTTAGAACGATTTACGTTGAGTTTAAAACAGTTGTTCAGGCACGTATTATTGCAATTAAAGCAGCAATTTACAAGTGAAGCATTACTACGTCTAATTTTGTATGCAATATTTAGGACTGACCACAAGTGATACTGTTCTAAGTTATCCAAACTTATCTAAATTATAAATACGAGTGTGTGTGTGATACACACACACACACATACATAGATATACATATGTGTGTATGTATGTATGTATGTATGTATATATAAACGCACACATACATACACTTACATACACATACACACAGAGAGATACATACGCACACAAATATTATATGGCTGCAATGATTGCTCTTTGACTGCTAAGATGGTTCTTTGGCTTCCTACATAAAAGTCCATTTTTCAGGATGTTCTGATACAATCTTTTAATTATATTGGCTCATGCAACCGAATTTGATTTGATTTTGATATATAATCCTTGTGACTACCACTTCTGTCCTTTGCTATGCTATCTCTCTTTTTTGCTCAGTGTTTAAACTATTTTTAAAAGTGTCTTGCACTAAATAAAAATCCAATTTCCTAGCTTTGTACAACACAATGACATTCCTTGGGCTGTATAGAGATAGTTCAGGGACTATATTAGAATATGCAGTGAACGGAGATATTACATTGTAAGTTATTATGTGAAGCATGTCTATTAATTCATGGATTACTGTGTGAAGCATGGAGGAAAATCTTCTTTTGTATTTGAATAATGTTACTTAATTTTTTGAATGAACTCATGTGAAGAATAATAAAATGGCTTGAATATGTGAATTCTATCACTAAAGATAATGAAAAGCTGGAACATCTTTTCTGTCCTTTCTCATAAATAATGGATTCTGCTGGCCACTAATCGCTTAAAAGAAATTTGTAAATTTGTAACAAAAAATTATATGTTCCCCAATAAACATGCATAACAGAAACAAATAGTAGATACATTTATCTAGATGTCATGAAAAAATAGTAAAACCTTTAAGAGATTGCAGAGGGATAACTATTATAGAGGACCATCGCTAAATGAAGCAATGTAATTGTGATCCTATTCTGAAAAATCCAAGAATTTAACATTTCCTTTATTATTGCTTGGCAGAATACCTGCAATGAATATAATTATTGAATCTACAATCTTAATTCCTGTTTCAGACTCTTACATTTCTCCTATTACTTCATGCTGTATGTAGCTAAGAATTAGCTACTTGAGTATACATACATACTTTCCTAGTTAATTAAAGAAACTAGGACCAAGCAAATGATAAGCCAAAATAATAAGCAAAAGTATGGGAGGGATTCAGATGCACAAAATTGCTTTCCTGCATTTCAGTTAAAATGCACGAATTCATCAAAAGACATTTAGTAGTACAAGTTAACTGAGTAAATTTTCATCTCTGAGGTGATGGAGTTTCTTCCTGGTGTTTAGTTATTCATATTGACATCACAGATCTGTTATTTAAAACTTACCTTTTGAAATTTGAACTTGAAAAGGGAATACAATTCTGATCATTGATCCTTTTCTCTCTCATTCCTTGATCATCCAAGTTTTAAGGCATGAATAAAAATGTGTTCAAGAAATAGGAACATTGAGGACTTCGGGATTAGACACTTGACTGCCGATTGGAAATTCTGTGTTTACTATTTCTGTGTCTGTTATTTCTGTCAAATATATTTGAAAGAAAAATCAACCAGAAATTCAAATTAAGCAAATTCGGTTTTTTAAAATTAATTTGAGTTTAACATCTCAGTTTTCAGTTTTTGTCTTAAACTAATATTTATTACAGCTGAAATTAACACTGTTTGAATCCTAGAATCAAGAGTCTTATTCAGTATTATGTAAATCTAGAAAGAAATGCTCAACTGTTGAGGTAAATTCATATACTTTTCTTGGAAACAATATAGAAATTGTTTGCCTTTTTGGACCCAACCCCCCCTCAATTTCCTGTCTTGGCTACAGTTTACAATTTCCAAGTAGATCTCCCATCCAACAACTACCCAACTTCTTAATTGTTCAAGGGCAGGTTGGTACTGTCACCTAGCAGGATGCTGCATCAATTACAACAAAAATTTTAATAGTATGACAGGACAACTTGGATGTATTGGATTTGGATGTAAGGTATCAACAGGGAATTCTTTATGCTGTAAAAATCCTTTTAAATTCCTTTTACTTTGGAAATCATCAAGAGCTGACTATAAACATAATTATAAATGATGGAATGCCTCCTTAGAATTGTTTTATTTTAATGTGTTGATTGCATTGCAGGGATTATGGTCAGATCAGTACATGTTCTATAGCGGCTGGCAGTAACCATGTGGTTCTTAATGTTAACTGATAGAACTTAAGGAAACTGGAAGAACAATATTTAATAATTGATGTTAGTGTAAGCTTATTGTTTATTTTTCCCATGACATATAAAATGGTGCAATATAAGAAATTAATTTAATTCCTGTTGTAAGTTGCTATTTTTGCTATAACAATGCTGGCTGGAAAACTAAAGTTTAGCTTCTCAGCACTGGATGAAAAATTAACATCACATGATGAATGATTTAATTTAAGGTTGCTTTGCTCATGCTTGTTCTCTTTTTTAATTATGTTCTAATGAATTACTTCCATCTTTACAAATTTTATTCTGGACAGAATTATTTAATGTTTCAGTATTAAAGATTACAAATGCATATAGGCACTTACACACAACAGTGTGTGTATATGCTTTTGTGTACTTTTCTACCTCTTTATTTATAATGTCTTATATTTGAAATGCTTTAGTGCCTGCTACGTGTTTAAATAAACTTTAACAATAGAGAAGGGATTTAAAAATGCCATTGAACTGGAAAACATGAAACCTTATATTAAAAGATTTCCTACTGGTGTAGCAATAACTTTAAACTAAACCAAACAAGGTTATAAATTATATCCAGGGTCTTGTTCTAATAGCAGTGCTATTTTTTCCCTACTGCTGTTTGATTGATATCCTTTCTTGGAAGATCTAAAAGGTGATACCTATTACCAAAAAAACAAAATAGAAAAATCCCACACATCACTGAGAAGCAACAGAAGATGGATTTGTGTCCAGATTGTACATCATAAATTATGTCTCCCATTTAGCCAAAATTCAAGCATAATAATAAATCTTGTGTTGCTGCTTTGTGTGTTCTTGATGCACTTTTACCCTTCGACCTGCTACACAATTGCTGTTTGAAATTCAGTGGTCTTGGAATCAAAGTTCTTCAGGCAGAAAACAAAAATAATCTTTGATAAGGCTATGTTTATGATGTTATCTGTCATCTAATTGCTGTCATTCTTTTTGCAGCTTGCACAGACAAGGAACTGCGAAATCTTGCATCCCGCCTAAAAGACTGGTTTGGCAGTCTTCATGAAGATGCGAATCGTGTCATCAAGCCAACAAGCTCAGATTCAGCACAAGGCAGTAAGATGACAAATCTGAGAATAAAATTTGAGATATATTCACAAGTTCAACAAGAATAGCAATGACAGCTATGTTTTTAAGTGACCCAATAATACCTTAGCACATCTTTCCATTCCTTTCATTACGACTTCTTTTCATTATGTAGGGAAGCAGGGTTCTTGTAGCCAGGACTACCATTCTAAATACATTTTGAAAATAAAATAGTTTCTTTAAAATGATATTGTATTCTCTTTCAGCCCCTAGGGATTCCAGGTTCTTACCCTCTAGGCTTAAATGAGAAAGCTGAATTAAACTTGGAAATTTATAGAAATTAAACTATAACAAATAATGAGGGAGGATTCTAAAACAGAAGAACAATCAATTCATGGTATAACGTTTAGTAATTTGTCTTGCTACTTGTTACTTTTAACCTTATAAGCATGAATTAATCTGAGATCTACTTTCAAATTCACATAGTTGTGGGGACTAAGGTTTTAGGGAAGATGCAAAAGTATATTTCATAAATACTTTTGTGTCTTGATATGGATCAATTTCTAAAATTCCCCCCAACTTTTCTTAATTTGCTTTGGGGAGTTATTTGGTAAGGCAGGGACAGAAAACAGAAAATAACTTTGCTTACAGTATCAAGCCCTGAAAGTTAAATACTGGTGGATATTAGGCTCAAAAATTTAGGTGTTGATGCTTCTGACAAGAATTTACAGGCTGTTACAGGACTCTCTTTCATAAAAGTATTAGAAGGGACTTGATGGATTGTAGCTAATGAAATGCATATAGAAAGACTACAATATGGACATGAGTAATTGTTTATCCATGTTATTGTTTATTAGTTTGTTATATTTATTATCTTTCCTGAATGGAGATTTTCCTTTCCTTTTCAATCTCACAATTTATTTATTTATCATATAGCATCATACATGGACTAGCAATATATATTAACATTTCATCTAAATTAGTAAAATATAAATGTTAAAAAGGTCTATGTTCAAATACCAATGTCTATATAATCTAACGCAGCATCGTTTATATTTTTAAAAATTAGATACAAGCCTTTGTGGTTGACTGGACTGAGAGAAAGTGAACGTGAAACTCAAATTACCATTGAGTTTCCATTGTTGAGAATAGATTTCAGTTGGGGTTTCCCAAGCCATATTCCATCACCTTAATTGCTGCATCACTTCAACTCTTGTATTCAGAATGCAGTCATTTGTATTCAAAGGCATCCTGATGGTATTATATAGCCAACGTCTCAGTTAATATATTTACCTACACATACTATGTTTAGAGTTCACCAAATGACAAATAGAAAAACATTATTATTAACATTATTCCATAGAAATAAAAAAATATTAATTTCTGTCCACCAAAAATGTTGGTGGACAGAAATATATAGATTGTGAAATATATAGATTTAGAAAGGAAAAGGACGAGGAAATGAAATAGAGAATAACAGCATTATAGTTGTTTATTCCAGAGTAAAGAAGAAGAAAACAATGTGTTTCATTTTTATAAAGTCAGAATGTGTACAGGCTATCCTCTCATCTGAACGCTGGATTCTGAATTTTAATGAGGCAAAATATCTCAAGTTACTCAGAGTTCAAAAATTATTGAGTATTGAAAAACCATTTCTACAGCTTCTAATAAACAGATTAAATTGATATTTAAAGGTAAAGGTAAAGATTGCCCTCGTACATATGTGCTAGTCATTCCCGACTGTAGGGGGCAGTGCTCATCTCCATTTCAAAGCCAAAGATCCAGTGCTGTCCAAAGACATCTCTGTGGTCATGTGGCCAGCATGACTAAATGCCGAAGGTGCATGAAAATTGATATTTAGCCACCACCCCCCCCAAAAAAATCAGAACTTGCTATAAGAACAGAATTAAAAGGTGACTAATTGGTGTGTTTGGCTCAACTGCTTTGATGGTACATTACAGGTAGTCATCAACTTACAATCATTCATCTAATGACCATTTGAAGCTACAACAGAATTGAAAAAATGACTTATGGCAATTTTTTACACTTCCAACTATTGCAGCATCCCTATGGTCAAAATTGGGATGCTTGGCAACTGGCTCATATTTATGATGGTGGCAATATCCTGGATCATGTGATCACCTTTTGTGACCTTGTGACCAGCAAAGACAACAGACAAAGACAAAGATTCACTTAACAACTGCAAGAAAGGTCATAAATGGGACAAAACTCACTTAACTTGCTTAGCAACATAAATTTTGGGCTCAATTGTGAACATAAGTCAATGATTACCTGTACTAAATATTATTAATAAGTGTTTCTGAACTTTCAGGAATTTTAAGATATGTAAATTTCAAGTCCTAGAATTTCCCAACCAGCATGGCCATTACTAAGAATCCTAGGAGCTGAAGTCCTAGAGAAACACTACTTTCAGAAACACTATTCTAAATCTTATGTGTTATCCCAAACCACTAATTATTAAACCAGATAGTTATCCAAGAGATACTATTTACCCCAAGAGAGCAGAAAATGGAAACAGAAAGTTCACATAGGATTTGGACTCAATGTGCATGTTATCGGGAATCAGAGCAAATATCTCTCTAGGTAAATGAGGCACCAAGATATTTCAAGAAAAGTAAGAGTTGTGACCCTAAAAACATGGGATAGACTATAGCTAATGCAAGGAATGGATATGAAGAATAATATTGAAGTCCAGCCCAATCAAACACAAATGCAAACTTTAGCAGAGAAGAAAAAAACAAGACTGAACCAATTGTAGAAGTATATATCATCCTGTTTCTGTGAGCCATAGCTATTGCTAGAAACAGGTGAATAGAGATTCAGCCCAAAGGATTTGTTTCAGCCAAAATCTGAGAATAGAATAGAATAGAATTGAATAGAAGAATAGTATAGAATAGAATAATTCTTTATTGGCCAAGAGTGATTGGACGCACAAAGAATTTGTCTTCAGTGCATATGCTCTCAGTGTACATAAGGATAATAAATACATTCATCAAGAATGAAAAGATACAACACTTAGTGATAGTCAAGGATACTAATAAGTTATCAAACCGTAATAGGCAGCAAAGTCTGATATAAGCTCCAAAAGAAATGCAGTTAAATTCTAGCTCATTGAGCAGGTTGAGTGAAGGACATGGATTATTGTCTGAAAATTGAGTCATGACAACTGGAGATATTTTCTTGTTGGTTTGAGATGTTTTGCTGCCCATTCAAGCAGCTTCTTCAATCTGAACAAGATGTTAAGAGGAAATCTAAGTAGACAGAGAGTTGTTGGAAAGTGCCTCCTCCTAAAACTAAAACTTATTCAGACTGAAGAAGCTGCTTGGATGAGCAGTGAAATGTCTCAAACCAACAAGAAAATAAGTCCAGTTGCCATCATTCAATTTCCAGACAATCCTTCCTGGATGATTGAGAATTTTCATCCATGACATGGAATATTGTTTTCCGAGAACTTTAGAACTTTGACTGAACAGCTTATAAGGGCATCCTTATGAACACAAATCTGTACACTACATAAAAAGGCCAAGTTTCATACCACAGAGTGTCTCAATATTTTATTTATTAATCATATTTATATGGCTGCCCAATTTACCAGAAGCAACTCTGGATGAACTATAGCAATCAGTAAAACAGGAAATGTCATTGGAAAAATATAAGGCATAATTACACATAAACAAAGAGCACTGAACAAAGAGTAGGTAAAGCTCTAATTATAATCACCTACCAAAAGACCCACAAAACCCTGATTATGAACCAAAGCAAAGGGCAACATAAAAAGGCCTTTGGCATCCCTGCTGCTTCTCACACCAGCGGTATAGTAGACATCAGCGAAAAGAGAAATAAATCTGCCAGTCTGATATTCCCTTCTTTCAACAGTGGGAAGCAGATTTTGCTGACCCTGTCAGCAACTTCCCAGCTACTCATGATAGACTTTATCAAACTTGGTCATTTTTTTCAGTCTGAAGGTTTTTTTTTAAATCACAAAAACCTATATGTTCCTGACACATTCTGAATTGGAAACATAACCTTAGCAAAATATCTTTTAAAAGCATTTATATATTATGAAGCATGCAAGCCCATCTCTGTGAGCAAATTACCTCTGAGATCTTCTCTGTACAAATGGGGGGGGGGGGGGAAGGCAGGATAATTTTTTTTAATGTTTCTTTTTGTGGAATGGAGAAAAGTTGGCTTCTCCCTTAAATCAGTGACCCAATCTAGAACCTATATGTGCACCATAAGTCTTTGCTATGCTTTTGGACACCTGTAATCTTTCAGATGAAAAGAATTGCATTTGTAATTATTCTTGAAATTCAAACATTCATGCAGCTATATCAAGCCTTTTACTCAGCAGGCCTTTCCACACAATGTTTGTACTTTTTCAGATGAGATAAGGAGGAGAATCACATTATTCAGTGTACATGGCAGAGGTTTGCTTGTCTAAAATAGTATTTTTTTAAACAAGATTTGGTATGTTTGCCACAGTGCAAAATCTGTACAACTATAAAACCTGCAGTCCATTCCATGCATTAATGCATGAATTGTAGGTCAGGGCAACTTGATTCAGATGTAGATCAAAGGACTTTTACGTATATCCCCTCTGAACATACAGACTACAGACATACAGATGAAAATTTCATTTAGAATTTCAACTTATTCTGCTGGATGTATACAGATTCTTCATATATACACAGGAAGAACTGATTTGCAGTAACTTGTGGTACAAGAGTACATTTATCATCTCAGTGTCTACATGAATGAGGCATAAGGCACTTTCTTCTTATGTTGAGCATTGACTTGTACTTTCTTTTACAATCCTCCCTGATATAAGTTATCAGGATATGCTTATAAAGCTGTACTAAGTATATAATCCCCCACCCCTTGGTAAAGTGTTGTTTATATAGCTTTATGGTTTTTAAGCAAGGTTCAAACATTACAGTGTTGGGAGTATGTCATGGATATTATCATTAAATAGCTGGAGCACCTTGCTGAGCATGAGAAGTTAGAGAGATGCTATTTTTAAAATAAAAAATTGGTGAGGATGTGCTCCTGAATCTTCTAATTTCCTAGAGTGCTTTCTCTTACCACCATCCTTGTCATGTTTGTATTTTTCAGCATAGATGTGTCACATATCCAAGCCAAATGCTGCAGTCATCCATCAGTTCTATTTTATAAAAATGTCTGTGGGGCTCATGTGATACCTGGAAACATTACTGGGAATAAAGATGTACTTGGACATCAATATTTTGTTGCCTTTCTTAAATAAAGGAGTTGAGTTGAGTTGAATTGAACTGAACTGAACTGAATTGAATTGAATATTTGGCCAAGTGTTATTATACAAGGAATTTGTCTCCAGTGCAGAAGCTCTCAGTGTACATACACTGAGAGTAATGATAATCACAATAATAATAATGCTGGTAAAACAAACTTTTTTTTCTTTTTTAACAAAATGAGACATAGAAGGAAGTACCATGAATACTACATTGAGGATTAAAGTTTTAAAGTGACTTAAACATAATGGGAAATGATGGGTTAAACCTTCTTTTGGTGCATCACATGAGATATTAAAATGTTGTTATGAATGTAAATATTAAAAACAGTCAAAAAAGTAAAAATATTCTAACTTGAAATGGGAATATAGACAAAGATTTAAGTACTAGCCTTCTTCTGTTACAGAAAAATCTCCTTTCTTTCTTTCTTTGCAACCAAAAGAATAGAAGTCAATTTTTGGATACCCAGAAAGAAGTAGCACAATCTGACAACTTGGCAGAATCAAAGACATGTCTTAAACTACTGTTCCTAGATTTAGTTGTGAGATCAGTTCATAGTCCTTTTGTCTCTGTTTTGCTGTTACTGTAGTATATTTACTAATATTTGCTTTCTTTAGCTTTGTTCTGTTTTGTGAGCCATATGTCCAGAGTCTAAAAATTCCACAGTCAAAAGCTTTTTATTCTATTTTATCCATAATTGTGTTACCATTTTATTGTTACTTTGTTTCCTCCCTATTATTCTCATCTAGTGATTTTATCCTGTGGTGAAGGTTGTAATGAACACTCTGAGCTTCATTGCCTGCCGTTCAATGTGCTAATTGTTCTCTACAGATTTAGAAATCAGGTGTTTCTCCACCCGCTTTTGTCTCCGTGAGTCACAGGATTAGAAATATGAGAGTTAACATCTGTTCCTTGTGAATGCTATTGAAGATTCTATTCTGTACCAAATTTGTCTCCTCTAAAATGATTTTCTCCAAAATTATCTTATTGTCCTTGAATAGCCTTTAATGAGTGAGAATCTTGGGATGGACCTCATTCCAGATAATGGTCAGCTCATTTATGATGGGCTGATTCACAAGAATCCCTTTTGAGGCTCCGAGGGGAGGGGGACTCTTCCGGATGCAAATCAATAATTCACTGAATTACATAAAGGTTTATTGTTCCTTTTCAAGGCAATAATTTTTGTTTATCTCTTATGTATTCACTATATGTACTGAATAACCTATGCATACATTTCTACACAAATTTTACAGTTTAATTGATTCTTTATTCTTTCCCTAATTGACACAGGGAACGCTACAGTATGCATTTCAAAATTGCAACTTTGATATGCTCACTGTCTTAGGCAGCTTCGGTATTACTTGGGCTTGTTTTAACCTGGACAGAGGGGGAAATAATTCTTTCCTAAACCTTTTGCACCAATAAGTCCCAGCGGTCTTTTTCATCACTCCGACTGCTCAGGAAATAGATCTCTGCTTCCTACTGAAAGGTCCTCAGTTGCAAATTTCTGTCTAACTGTTCCTGGATTCATACATCACCTCCAGTCCACATAGCCCATATAAAACACCAACAATGCCTAACTACCTCCTCTATTGCTTAATAGATCTGCCCTATTCATATACTCCCCCTAAGAGACAGATGGCCCTAGTCTCAGGTATATTCTAATTAGACAAGACATGTTACATGGATTTGATAAATAGACCCTCCCAAAAAGCCCTTTAACTTTGAGGCCAATGTACAACTCTCTCCCAATCAGAATATGTCACCCTGCTTGCCTATCTCATCAGAAGAAGTTTTTTTTAAAAAATTCTCCAGTGGAGAAGATAGAGAGATAGAGTGCGTGCTCAGCAAACCAGTTGTTAAACCGATAGGATCCCACCCCTGCTATCAAGTTATAGTGCATATAATAAGTAATTGTAAATTTTAGAGTATTTTTAAAAAGAATTTACTATATATAAAAAAATTCCAAGCTTCAACTTTTCACAAATTCTACAACTCTAACGTGTGACCTTTTTCATTGTATCTTTGGCTGGAGTGTTCCACTGTTCTGTTAAATCAGGGGTCTCCAACCTTGGCAACTTTAAGACTTGTGGACTTCAACTCCCAGAATTTACTGGCTGTGGAATTCTGAAAGTTGAAGTCCACAAGTCTTGAAGTCGCCAAGGTTGAAGACTCCTGTGTTAAACTACATACTGTATGTTATGCAAAAAAAGAAGTAAAAGCTGTGTTATTAGTCTGTAGGATTAAGAAGTACAATCAGTTAAGTCATTATTTGCATTATAAGATCTTGAAATGAGGCAGAATTGTCATTGGGCTTTATTCATCTAAAATTACCTTGCAATGTTTTTAGTGGAAAAATGCTGTCTATATTAGTCCTAGTTCCTGAAAATAGGAAGCAATGTCTAGCAATTGAGGTAGTTTTTCAAAGCCTGTAAGTTTTATGGCAGTATTTCTCATTATCATAGGCAAGTAAGTAAATTTTAGAATGCTCTCCTATACTATATAGAACTTACATTAAGTAAGTTATTCTTTGAGTGCATCACATTACTCCTCCTGCTTACATTCAGATAAATATTTATCTTAGGCAAAATACATTGCTTACTTAAAATTCAGGTTGTTTAGGAAGAATCAAGAAAATATATTTACCATTTTTGTTCATAAAAAGTACAGGAAATTGTACTTTGGCTAATGTTGACATTAAAATTCACTTTTAATGCACTTGCAATTTTAAGTATCTCAGTAAATTATAGTCCTGGAAACATTTCCTAGCATTAACATTTTCAACAGCAATGTGCATTTTTCCTGCTATTTCTTTTCTTAATTCTTTTTAAAATGTTTATAAATCAAAATAAAGTAAATTTTATAGAAGTTATGAACAAAATTGTAATTCTAGATAATGGGCATTATATTAAAACTAGTATTTCCAAAAATACAGTTAACATCTGTGTTCCATATCTGATCTTTGCAGGGCACCATGACAGAATTATAGGCAGTCCTCAATTTACAAGAGTTTGTTTGGTGACTATTCAAAGTTACAACAGAAAAAAGTGACTTATGATCATTCTGCACATGACTGTTACAGCATCTCCATGGTCCAGTGGTGGGTTCCTACTGGTTCAGATCGCTTCAGCCAAACCGGTGGTGGTTTGGCAGCCTAAGTCGCTGGAACCAGCAGCGACCCAGGCCTGCCACGCCCCCGAACCGGTTCTCCTATCGCAGTGCCATGTTGATTTTCGGTTCTGCACATGAGTAGAACAATTTTCATTGCACAAATTTATTTGTTTCATTTTTTTAACATTTTGCGCATGCACAGACCTATTTATGTACAAATGTGCACACTTGTGGAGCAAAACTGCACATGTACCCAACCGGCAGTAATGCTGGCAGCAACTCATCCCTGCCATGGTCATGTGATCAGAATTCAGACACTTGACAACTAACTCTTTTTTATGATCGTCAGAGTGATCACCTTTTGTGATCTTCTGGGGAGCCAGATTTGCTTAACAACATTGTTACTAATTTAACTTAGTAACTATCTCACTTAGCAATAGAAATGTTGGGCTCAATTGCCGTAAGTCGTAAGATTTGTGATGCCCCTTTCTACCTCAATATTTCCACATTAAAATGTATATTGAAACATTGTAGATAAGGGTGATGCTTTATTCACATGGAATGTACTCTCTCTTACAGAAATAGCTAATTTTGGCTAGTTTCTTCATCATCTTCCTTCTTATCCCACATTGTAATAAGGAAATCCTTTCCTTTTCAGTCTCATGATAGCAATCACAGCTGTTCTTATTAGTTTTAATAACTTCAACATAAAGGAGTTTTAATAACTTCAACATAAAGGAGACATAAATAGTATGGGTTTCTTTTAATGGTTTGATTTGCTGATACATATTCCAATGGATTAGACCAGTCAGCCAAAATTCTAGGAATTCTAGGAATCCATACATCTTAAAGTTGCTGAAGAAGAAACACTGGATTAGCCTATAAAATTGGCTTTGGCTGCATTTAAGAGATGCAGTTATGTCTTATCGTCACTCAATTTTCCTAGAATTCTGACTTCTCTCATAGCCTAGCCAAACCATACAACTATTATATTAAATCTCTTGCATACTAGAAAACCAATAAACTGTGTACAGAATTGAAAATTGTTTTTATAGTAACTATCAGTTTTATTATCAAATAAACCAGCTGATTTAATATTTAATAGCAATTACAGAGATTTTATTAGTGAATTAATCCTCTTAGTGTGTATTTATGGGAAGAAATGAGCAGGAAATGGAAATGACATCACTTTGTACATTGTGTAATTTTTATAGAGAGAGAGATGGAAGGCTAATATTGGACGGAATATGTAATAACCTTGTTTTTAATATGCGGAATATCGCCTTTGGCAGAGAAGGCTAGAGAGAGGACATATGAACACATTCATTTTAGATAAATTAAAAACATAATAGATTAATAGATTAATTAATAGAGTATTATTATTATTATTATTATTATTATTATTATTATTATTATTATTATTATTGAAGTTAAAATGTTAGTTATAGAAATTAGTTTGCACATTTTGGATCATTTCGTTTTAGATTACTTGAAATTATGCCCATTTAAAAATACTATGTTCCAGCTGACATCAGTTCTACAGACAAATTCTGGGATAATTCTATAATATGCATAGAGAAAGAGAGGTGAAGATGCTTGCCGCACACTCGGAAGGTTGAGAATTCAATCCTAGATGTTTCTCTAACCGGGTTCAAAGAGAACATATCTGTTGCGACCTCCATGTAGGCATTAGGAAAGCATCCGGCCAGTAAATACTCAGCTCCATTCAGTTGCCCCAACTCCACCCCGAAACAAATGGATTAAAGGGTCATAAAAAGAAAAAAAAGGAAATGATATAAGCCTCTTTATTGAAATAAAATGCTTTTATGAGATCATCATAAGAAAGGACTTCTCTGTTGTATGGAATAAATTGTATTAATAATTAATAGTTGACCCATGCCCATGGGCATCTTTGGGAAGAGCGAAAAGGAATAAACGGCATCTGCACTGTGATCATCACATAAATGAAATAAATTATATAATGTGCATCAAACATATGAAGTTACATTGATGCATAAAACATCATCACAGGCTGAACCAAGTTGTAAATGATTCCTTTCAGAATAAGCACAACAAAACTCTGTTGGAGTCACCCAAAAATCTAGCCAGCTCAGCCTCCTTTTTCCCACCATTTCTGCTGCTTGTATTCCATTATATTATAATGCATATTTATCAATAAACAATTAGAATGTTGTGTATATTTAACAGATAACAGTCTAAAATTAATAAATAAGTTTATAAACAGTTTCTTGGCTCACTTATACCTGATACAAGAAATGTTCGATGTTCAATAGTGAGTCATACCTTTTTTCTTCAGTTACTGAAGTTCATTTAGCTAACTGTGAATAAGAATTTGCACTATTTGATATATTTTTACTCAACCACATCACATGCTGCCAAAAAAAGGAGAATCCTGGAACTGTTGTTCAGACCTCATCCGTCACATCTCTAGCTTATCTGTTAAGTGCAGCCTGTTATAAAATAGCATTAGTGTCTGCCAAAGTATCTTACCAAAGCCTCTTTTGATGATTCTTCTTCAGTGTCAGTGATGAACCTCATCTGGATTTGCCACTAATTCTTCTCGCAAGATGCCTTTTTGTTTCTAAAAATTAACATCTAGAATAGCGTGTACATTATAGTGTCTTTCTAGTTTTCAGGTTACTTCAGCCCATGTGACAAGAATGACCTTTACAACTGAAACATTGTATGGAAAATTCTGATACTGTGCATAATATTTACAAATGGGAATGCAATTCTTTCTTTTCTTTATCACTATTGCTGATAATCCGGCGTTGCCCGGATATTTTTTTATAGGGGAAAATGTCCGAACCAAATGTAATTTCTAATGTTGGATTTTCCCCCTTACAAGAGGGAGCCCCCTTGTGGAGTACTGTGAAGCTGTTACCATGGCAACTCCACTGCACTGTAAAGTAGAATCCATTTTACGGAAGTACAGTAGAATCCATTTTAAGGCACAACAAGCTGCATCATAAGAGAACACACATCCCAAGGGGTTTTAGAGTGTCTTACCCTGACATTATTTGTTTCCAGAGAGTAAGTCATCTGTGTACCAAGTTTGGTTGAAATTGCTTGAGGTGTTCCAGAGTTATGCTGAAACATACACATATATATATATAATAAATTAACAGCTTGGATCTGGTGAATGGACTTTCTGAGAAGTGACCTCCTACCTGGGTACCATGAGTTCAAAAGTCCTACCGACCTAGATATGTAACTATCGTAACTATCACAGAAAATAGTTTGATAAATTGTGTGTCATTCTTATCAGTAACTTTGAAAGAAGAAAAAGCAAAGAGGTGCAAAAGAAAGTGAATTTTTAGTCCACTATGTCTTGAAAAGAAGATGGGGAACTTGTCATATTTGGAGGTTATAGCCTGAGACCTTAAGAAGTTTGAAAGAGAAAAAATGTAATTGCCTACTTTTCCTAGAAATGCAGGCTCATTTTATCACAGTTAATTCTCATCCATGTACACCTGAGGTTTTAAAATGATTCTGCCTCAAAATATATGCACGCCACTTATCTTTTCTTTTTAAAAAGAGAGAAGTGTTCACTAGCAGGTAGAATGCTGCTTTTGCTTCTAAAGCAAATGTTTTCAGAGATCAAATGTTTTTAAGGAATGTCAAATTAATGGATACTAATGAATGTAATGCAGAAAACTAAGGTATCCTTAATGGTATCTTTTGCTGTCAACTTTTAGATAATTTGAAAGTATTAGTGCTACTTCTGTTAAAATTGTGGGGGAGGAGAATGTGTATGACTCCTGTTTCAATGATAAATGCCAATTCCAGCTGCATTCTGCACTATAATGATTTCTTTGAATTACTGTAGAAATATATGGTTCCTTGAAAACCAACATTCCTTAAGTATAATAAAATCACTTTATTTATTGAAGAGTGTTCCATTTATAGATGAATAATTAAACTAAAGTCTGATTGAAAAAGTCTTTAACTGTGAGCTACATGCATCTTCATAATGCTATGATGCCAATTCTGAAGATGTATCTATCATAGCTTCAACCCATGCATTTGATTTTCATTTAGTTCTGAACTAAGATCATGTTCCATTTTCTAGCAACTCAGGAAGGAAAAGACAATGTGAAATCCAATTTTACAACCATTATTTGCAAAATATGAGAATACAATGAATTCGAGTGAGATTTTTAAATATTTCTTTATATATCTGTGTCTTCTTCTCAGCTAGAATTATTTGTTCCTTCCTCCACAGGATTTGATACTAGCATATTACCTATCTGTAAGGATTCATTGGGCTGGATGTTCAACAAACTGGATATGAACTATGACCTTCTCCTCGATCACTCTGAGATCAATGCTATATACCTGGATAAGTATGAACCATGCATTAAGCCTCTCTTCAACTCCTGTGACTCCTTCAAAGATGGAAAGCTTTCCAACAATGAGTGGTGCTACTGCTTTCAGAAGCCTGGAGGTAATAGACCAAATTCAACCTCAGAGAAAATAGATTACAAATCAGTATTCTATACTTTACTTCTAAATAAAATTAAGAGGAAAAGAAGTTGTGATGCTTTCTTTGGTATTTAGAACCATACTTCCACGATTACAACTGCTGTGGTATTTAATGGGAGGAACAAGCAAATTCTGGAATTAATTCTTTAAGAATTCATCCACAAATGGTTTGATGCCTCATCTATCTATTCATCTAGAGAGAAGTTTTCCCATGTTTAGTGCCTAAGGATGCCAACATCCAAATATCTAATACTTAAGTCTAGTGAATAGGAGATGAGTTGTTGAAGGGTTTAAGGAGCAATGTTATAGCCTTCCATGTGTACTACTATGTACAGAGCACTCTCATTTCTTTAATTTTGTTTTTATTTATTTTTATAATATTTATTGTTACATCTTAATAAACTCAAACCAACTCTGGGTGACTTTATGGGTTAAAACTCTTCAAGCTGTTTTGTCTCTCGTCATATTAGACAATCCTATTAAATACTTTTCTGCTTTCTATCTCACATTTGTCAGCCTTTTCTTGATCTTCCATTCTCTTGTTGAATATTATCTTCTTTTCCATAGATGTATCTGCCCTCATGATGTACCCAAAGTTTTATAACTTTTGTCTTGTGACTTGACTTCCAGTGAACACTCGGCCTTGATTTACTCAAGTATTAAGACATTGGTTCTCTTGATTTTCAAAGGAATGCAAAGCAGTTCTTCAGCCGCCATAGGTCAGAGGAATTAATCTTTTTCCTCTCACATGATAAGCCATCCCTCAAATCTGCACTTCATACAGGAGAAGACCAGCGAGTGGATCATTCTAGCTTTTGATTTAATTGAAATGTCCTGATTTTTCCTGTGAGTTATAGTCCAAACCTTTTTGCTCATCATTGGTATTCTCTGACTCTCTTTGGAATACTCCTCATTTTATCTGGCGCCTAGAACTTTGAAGCCCAGAACTTCTATCATCTAACTGTTAATCTTAAATTCTTCTAACTTTCCAGTAGACCTGGTCTTTATTTTCTTGATATTCAAAGAAAGCCTTGCATTCTCACTCCCTTGCTTTAGCAATAACAACAGCATTAGGATTTATATGCTGCTCCATAGTGCTTTACAGTACAGTTTACAATGTCAGCATATTGCCCCCAACAATCTGGGTTCTCATTTTACCAATTTTGGAAGAATGTATAGCTGTGTTAACTTTGAGACGGTCAGGCTCAAACTCCTGGCAATGGGCAGAGTTAGCCTGCAATACTGCATTCTAACCACAGTGCTACCAGGGCTTTACTTTTAGAATGATTAGTCTTAGTTCTTCTTCAGTTTCTGCCTCAGAATTATCTCAGATCATTTATTTTCTTCTGTTGATTTTGATACCATTTGTTGAAATTAAATACTATTCTCATGGTGGCATCCTGATTATTATAGAGACTTGTTATCAGAAGAATCAGATCGTTGATTCTGAAGTCTGCTTATTCAATTGCCACTTATCTCTATATAAAGTGCTAATATTTTCAGAAGGTTTTCAGCTATATCTTGCTGGCATGTGGTATTAAAGTTATTCTGTAATTCTTTTAAATCTCCTATTTTATGGATTGGGATTGGCTTTTTGCAGTCTTTTAACCATCTTTTTAATATATTAGCCAGCAGAGAGCTATCATAATCTTTACTGTTTTCATACCAGTTTCATTTAAACACTCTATAGCAATTTTATACACAACTGGGGGTTTTCTAATTATTAGTTATTTAATAATAATCTGACTTTCTCCTCAAGCACGACCAATTTATCATAAACTTCTTTTGTCTTGAATACAATTCTATTTAAGTTGGTTCTCTTGTACAATTTGTTCATTTATTCCTTCCACCTTTTTAAATAGTACTAGACAACCCATGATTCTTTGGGTCATTGTTTCAGATATATTTCCTTACCTAAATGAGAAACAGGATGTCTAAAGGTGGGCAAAATAGCAGTGGAAACAGGAGCAACTTCCAACTTCTTGCTGGCTTCCCCATTGACTTCCTTGTGAGAAAGTGACAGCGAACATTGACAGCAAGCATTGGAAATGGCAATCATGCAACCTCAGTTGACACAGCAACATGGAGGCATGGCAGCACCAAAGTAACCACAACTTTGCCAAACATCAATGCTGTGGGAGTAATGGGTCCCAGATTTGAGATATACTCCTTTAGCCCATTTGAGGTACATTGATTTAGGAAAAAGAAATCTGGAATGATACATCATTTCACCCAATTAAAAGTTACAAACAGGAGAATTTTAGTGGTATATCAATTTTCCATCATTAAATCCTTTTCATGCGTGTTCCTTATGACTTTAATATGTATTGAATTATTTCTGTGATTTTTTTTAATTTTCCTAAACAGATCCCTTGTTCTTCCAGGTTATTTTCTTTCTTCTGTTTGTACTCCATATTTTTATATACTTTCCAGCTTTATCTTTTGATTTGTTCCCTCAAAGGTCCAGGGTATTTGCCCCTGACCTCAAACTTATATTCCTCAGGAATATGTTCCATCTCATTGAGATTTGATTCTTTCTAGTCTTGTTCAGTCTAAAGCATATTTCTATGATTAGCAGCTGATAGTCTGATCCACATTCAGCACCTTACAGTGTTTTACAAGTCAGCAGAGAATTTTCCCATATGCTACTACATAAAATGTAATCTATTCCATTATTGTGTTGTTCATTTGGATATATTCAGTTACATAGCTGTCATTTGAGTTGTTGAAAAAATGTGTTAGCAACAAAACCAACCATTTTCTGCACAGCCGTTGCCTGTAGGTTCCCAGTTCATATTTTCAAATAGTTTTCAATGGAGATTTATTTCGGACTTTTGCATCAAGTTAATATTTATAGCTTGGCCCAATTCAAAGAAACCATAAGTAGCATGCAGCATAAACATGCCTTTAGTCCTTTTCCCCACCTTTTGGCATAGCAATTAGTCCTATAACTAGTGTACTTTCATTAACTTGATTTATAACTTTGTCTGCTCCCCCAAAGTAAAATGGATTAATAGAAGACACCTGACTTTTCCCATACCCATATCTGCTTATTGCCACCTGTATCCCTTTGAGAGGGAGAACAAAAACATTTATTGATATGCAAAACCTGTTTGAGATCAAGGAACAGCTTTTTCCTAGATGAAAGGAAGGTTTTGTGTAATATAGTAATTTAAGATTATTTTCCAGTGAGTGTCATGATGTCTGTTTTGGAGCTGGTTTTTCCTATCCAAAAACATAATTTCTGATATGGAAGTGTTTTTCTTTTTTCCTTTGGTTGTTTCATTTACATTCTTCATTTAAAAACAACAAAGGAAGACTGAATGAGTGGCATCAGAAAGACACCAGCCAGACAGTCTCTAATACATTCAAGGATAAATTTATCAAATTTAATATATTCTTTTGTATCTTTCTTTTTTTCCCATTTCATGATGTATTACTCTTTTTCATGCCATTCTGCTCTCTGTTAATATTATATGTTTTGAATCCTAATATTTCATTTTGAACAAAATGTTCAATTTTCATCCACATTTTTCCAATTTACTATTCTTTATTTTTTCCAGATTTTTCTTGCTAGGCTGCATTTTTGTATAAGCATAAATAAAGCTATTATTATATAAGCACAAGACGTTCACTCAGAATGTTAAATGGAATTAGAAATGTTTAGAGTATTCTGCAAAGGCTGGGAATCTGTTTCCACGTCCTCAGAAGCAGCTCTATATCAACATGACACCTTCTCCATCCCATCTGTTTCAGTAATAGTCTAAGCAGGAATAACAGATGCTTTGGGGCTGCTTCTGAGAGAAATGGAGAACTATTCCCATCTGCAATATCCCATACAGATTTTTGCAAACAATCTAACAAAATTTCAGTCTTCGTAGACATTCAGCTTACAGGTAGGGAAGGAAGGCTCAGGAACAATGTATCTGACCATACCCACACCAAAAAGGACAGCCCTTCTCCAATGTAGGACCAAATGTATAAATCATGCATGGTCTGCTACTCAACTACTACAAAACACACCATGTTCTATCACATGAGGATTTTGTTCCATTGATTAAGCAGCAGGACGCTCTGTAAATACCCTGAGAAATATAGATCCTTGGTCATCAGTTGCAATTAAATCTTCAGAACTGCTTCAGCTGCTATTAGTTTATAGCTTAGGCAATTGCTTAAAATGTGGAAATTAATTGACAAACCAGTGGTAAATTATCATCCTGTTTATATCAGGCTGATGAAGAGAAAGGGGAGAAAAAGTATTTAACAATAAAATGGCCCCCAAACACTATTTTTAAGCATAGCAGGTTGTGTCTTTTTTAATTAGTAAAGCTAATGTCATGCATTTGTTCTGCTGTACTGTACAGGCATATGTAGTTCAGTCATTCCCAGGTGAGCAATAGACTACACTTGCCTGTCAATTGTGAAGCTAATCATTAGAGGGTCTGTCCCTCACCATCTGGAAACTCATTCTCATGAATTATGTTTTAGGCCTCCCGTGCCAGAATGAGATGAACAGAATTCAAAAGATGGGCAAAGGGAAGAACTTGATGGGTAAGTTTAGCGATTTGCCTCTCACTCACTCACTCAATTCATTAATTATTTAATAAATCATTATTATTAGAGCACCATAAATGTATTTACTTATTTTTATATGATCAGCTTTCTCATCCGAGCAGCAAACAAGTTAAAAATAGAACAATATAAAACATAAAATGTACAAATGCTACACATTTAATTGAAAAGAAAGACACCAGACAGAATAAAAAATGTAACATACAATATAATATCAACCCACTGGGGCTTAACTAACTAATTCAAACGCCTGAGCAAAAAACCAGATTTTCCAAACTTTTCAGAAGGCAAGGAGGGTTGGAGCCAATCTGATCTCAACATCAGATATAGCCCAAGAACATTAGCTCAAAAGTAATCCAGACAAAGTTCAGTTCTTTATTTCCTGACACCATATATAGACAGGATCTTGCCAGACTAAACCTATAAGGTGCGAATCCAACTGATATATCCTGAAGATTCTTCAGGGCAGCTATCCTAAATCTCTTCCTCTTCCCACATTCCAACTCTATAATGTGCCTCTCTTTTGTTTCACCCCATCCTTGGAATGTTCTTCCTCCTTCCTGGGAACCTGCTGCATTACTGTCCATCAGCAAGGTGTTCTAGAAGGCAAGACTGTGTCAGAAAAGACACAGTTCCTAGGTTCCACAGGATGGCATTCTTTAATTGATGGAACCCAGATCTAATATAGCATATGATGTAATCAGTTCCTACTGAAATAGCAATGGTCCTTGTTTTTTTCCACTTTATAAAATTACAAACAGAACTGAAGAGTAATATATCTAATTCCTGACTTCACATCTTTTTTATAGCAAAAGGACATTGCTTTCTTGCCAAAATCTCAAATCTGGTCCATTACATTAAATTTACATTGGATATAATTAGATATACTTTCTTCTTATTGTTTTAGAAATCTAAAGCAAAAAAAACCCTACATTCACAATCACACTAACCTTAAAATAAAGCCTACTAAATTCAGTTGTCATTTCTGAATCAACATCCATAAATGGTACTTATTCATTTTTTTCTTCCTTAAAGTCTAAATTGTACTTTTTAACAATATTATAATGATAGAAATATCAAGACATTAATAGATGGAACATCTTTGGAAGCTGAAGAATCCATCTGTTAAATTGCAGGATACTAATACTAATAATGAAGATTTAAAATCTGTAATTGCATTATCTTCTGTATTTAATCATCCATGATTAAAATAAAGTAATATATTAGGAAAATCATTTGAAACTAATTGATTCAGATGAAAGTGGTATGAAATCCTTCCTTCCTTTGTTGCATTGCTTCAGCTTATTGATTAATCTCACCGATTATTTTGCGTGCTGTCTTGGGACCAAGCCCTATTTAAACCAATGGAATTTATGTTTCAATAGGATTGCATGGTTAATAGGACTGTGGCCACTTTGTAAATAATTGAGATGAAATTCTTTGGATCTTGCACAACCATATTATCTCTCTGGTATATATCTTTAAAGCTACCTAGTTTATTTTTTAAAAAAACAGCTGCCTTAAGAATTTGAGAAAAAAAGGCCTTCTTTAGTGAATAGAAGAGAGATGCTGTGTTTATGTGTGATCAAAATAATTTCTTAATCATTTTGGAACCAAACACAGCCCCTTTACTTAATTTCTGATTAACTCACTCTCTATAACTGAAGCAGTTGAAGCAGAATAACAGAGTTGGAACTGTTCTAGTCCACCCTTTTAAAGCGGTGGTCTTGCTTATTTATTTAATTTGATTTTGGCATCATCCAACTCCAAATTGACTTTGTTCAACTCACAATATGACAAAATAAGATTTTTTTTAAGAGGCAATAATCAGTAAATGATGAACAACCAAATAACTTAGATAAATACATACAAAATGCAGTCACCTAATGCAAGGCCTGATAGAACAGTCAGCTCTTGGAGATCTTCCAGAGTATCAGCAGAGTGGAAATCACCTGATTATGAGCCACGGTGGTGCAATGGTTAGAGTGCAGGCTACTTCTGCTGATTGCCATCTGCCTGCAATTTGGCAGTTCAAATCTTAACAGGCTTAAGTTGACTCAGCCTTCCATCCCTTCGGAAGTGGCTAAAATGTTGTTGGGGCAATATGCTGACTGTTAAACTGCTTATAGAGGCCTGTAAAGTGGTATATAAGTCTAAGTGCTATTGCTATCTCAGTGAGACCTCATTCCAAAAAGGAGGTAGCACAACAGAGTCATCCCAACAGGTGACAATGTTTAATTGAAGGGACTTGGTTGGCTCACTAGGATGGCTAGGCAGAAACCTCTGGAGATAAGTGGTCTTCAGTCTCCGGATACGCTTCAATGTGCTAGTCGTAACTTATAAAGCCCTTCATGGTATTGGATCTGGGTACTTGAGAGACCACCTGCTGCCAATTACCTCCCAGAGACCCATTAGATCTCACACGGTTGGCCTCCTCCGGGTGCCATCTACCAGCCAATGCCACCTGGCTATTACCCGGGGGAGGGCCTTCTCTGTGGCAGCTCCGGCCCTCTGGAATGAACTCCCCGCAGGGGTTCGGACCCTCACCTCTCTCCAGGCCTTCCGAAAAGCCGTCAAAACCTGGCTTTGCCGGCAGGCCTGGGGGTGATGAGTTCCCTCCCCTCTCGACATGTATGGTTGTGCGACTGTTGTCTACTTTTATTATTTGTCTTTGTCTTTTTATGTTACCCTTTTCCCCCCTTGAATTGTTCACCGCCCTGAGTCCTCCCGGAGAAGGGCGGCATACAAATAATAAAATACAAAATACAAATACAAATAAAACCGTTGGAGATTGGATAAACAATGAATCATTGAGATGAGTGAAAATCCTTTAAAATATCATTTGCAGACAGCTTTAAATTAGCAATAGCACTCTTACACTTATATACTGCTCCATAGTGCTTTACAGCACTTTCTGAGAAGTTTATAAATGTCAGAATATTGTCCTCAAAAATCTGGGTCCGCATTTTACTGACCTCAGAAGGATGAAAAAGTTGAGTCAACTTTGAGTCCTGTCAGGATTGAACCCCAGGCTGTGGGCAGAGTTTGCCTGCAATACTGCACTTAATCACCGCATCATCAGGTTGCAATTCCCTTTTGTACACTTTTCTTTCTGTATCTTCCTACAACTGCCCTTCCTCATTTTTATCTGTGAAGCACAGTTATTGATGTCTGTTGGCTAATTCTTTAGGATTCAAAGGCAATACACTGGAACCAGGGGAAAATGCCAAAGAGGATATTTATGGAATGAATATTTTAAAAAAAACTGTTTAACTGTTTAACTGTTTAATAAATTTATAGGCCGCCCAATCCTGAAGGATTCCGGGCGGCTTACAGAAATACATTTCAAAAATAAAAAATTAAAATAGAGAGAGTAAAAACAGATTAAAAGATCACTTCATACCCTCAATCTAGGCGGGGCTGGACCTCGTACATGAGGTCAACAGCCCCAGGCCTGCCGGAATAGCCAGGTTTTAGTCGCCTTTCGGAAGGCCGCAAGAGTGGGAAGGGTCCAGATCTCCGGGGGTGGATCGTTCCATAGGGTCAGAGCGGCTACAGAGAAGGCCCTCCCCAGGGGGGGGGTCGCCAGATGACATTGTCCAGTCAACGGTACTCAGAGAAGGCCCACCCTGTGTGATCTTATCGGCCGTTGGGAGGTATGTGGCAGAAGAAGGTCTCGCAGATATCTGGGTCCTAGGCCATGTAGGGCTTTAAAAGTAATAACCAGCACCTTGAAATGCATTCGGAGGCCGATAGGAAGCCAGTGCAGCTCGCGGAGGATAGGTGTGACATGGGTGTATCTTGGTACACCCAATATCGCTTGCGCGGCTGCATTCTGGACCAATTGTAGTCTCAGAACATTCCTCAGGGGCAGCCCCATGTAGAGCGCGTTACAGTAGTCAAGTCTTGAGGTGACAAGGGCATGAGTGACCATCTGAAGTGCCTCCCGATCCAGGTAGGATCACAACTGGTGCACCAGGAGAACCTCGGCAAAGGCCCCCCTGGTCACAGCTGATAAGTGATGTTCTAATGTCAGCTGCGGGTCCAGGAGGACACCCAAGTTGCGGACCTTCTCTGAGGGGTGTAAAGTTTCACCCCCCAGGCTTAGAGATGGAATATCTGGACTGTTCTTGGGGGGCAACATCCATAGCCACTCAGTCTTGTCAGGATTGAGTGCAAGCTTGTTCACTCCCATCCAGACCCTGACAGCTTCCAGGTAGTGGCACATCATCTTCACCACTACACTGAGTTGGCACGGTGTGGAGAGATACAACTGAGTATCATCCGTGTATTGATGGTATTTAATCCCGTGCCGGCAAATGATCTCACCCAGTGGCTTCATGTAGATGTTAAATAAGAGGGGGGACAGGACCGAGCCCTGCGGCACCCCATACTTAAGGGGCCTAAGGGTTGACTTCTGTTCTCTGACCAACACCGACTGCAACCTGCCGGAAAGGTAGGAGGAGAACCACCGTAAAACGGTGCCTTCCACTCCCACCTCTTCCAGTCGTTGCAGAAGGATACCATGGTCGACCCAGAGAAATTTCAATCTATATTCCTTTAGCAGGATCCAAATCCCAAGAATGGTGATAGATGGATTCCCCTGGAACTGGGAATTTCATAACAGCCTTCAGTACTTTGGGTCTACACTGAGCTTTAAATTGTGTGGGAGCTTTTGGCATCTTCTCAGTCAGGCCATATAACCAAAAGCATCTGATAGCACAGCTTATCAGGCACTTAATCATAATTTTAGACAGTAGAATCCTTGCCACAACTTTTTTTATTGAAGACAAGGTCTCTAGCAGATAGTACCTGGGGATGGTCTAATGGCATGTCTTATCAGGACCTTGGAAATCCAGATATGTGACCCTTTGTTAATGAGAACATTGCTCTTAGGCAGCTATTGTTCCTCTTCCCTTGACAGCTATTAGATTAAAGAGCTGGCGTTGTCCTCTTTATCTAAATGGTTACAAACAAGAATACAGATAAGGAGCAGACGAGAATGATTAACAACATGCAATCCACACGGCTTAAGCTCATTTGTGGAGGAATTTGCAATGCAAAGCATGCCAAGTTACATGCAACGTGTCTAAATAATCCTTTCTGCACAGGTACTTCTGGTATATGTAAAGAACCAAGGAGGATCCATGCCACTAGTCCTCACAGTTTTCTGTGAGACTCAAAGCAGGACCATGAAAAGAAAAGCCACTCCATCCATTCTAAAAACTGCAATTTTGCAAAGTGAGATTACCTAGCAATAACATTTGTCATGAAAAGCAATTGAACCCATTGAGGCAGAATTAGTGGCCAGAATAACTTTGCATGCATTTGGAAGCAAAATATAATTCAAGTAGGATTGTGTATTCTGGATAAACTAATAACCCAAACTCTACTCCTATTGCCATTGCCACAAACAATGGATTTTTTTTTCATTTTCTTTTATGCGTGTGAAGTCACGAGATGACTCTTAAATGTAATTTCCCCCTACTTACTAAAAGAAATGAATTGTGTCCTGCTCTCCCACTCTCCCAATAAAAATGCAACATCTATTATCCTGGTTTTGAGCACAAAGGAGTTAAACATTCGTATCTATTGGGTCCTCGATTTTAATTTCATAATCTCATATACTGAGCTTCCACTAATGCTAGTGGTTTCTTCATGAAACTTCTTCTCTTTAATGTGTTTGGAAAAGAAAAAATATATATATAATTTTCACCACAACTGCTTAAAATTGGGCAAGAGAAAAAGGTAAAGACTCTTTAAGTTAATTATGACTCCTGGTGACTAATTTGAGACATCTGTGTTATTTTCATGGCAGAGATGGTTTTTCATTGGCTACTTCTGGGATGATTATTCAATTTGACATTCTAGCCTACAAAGCTTTGGCTTTTCCTGGTGATTGTCCCTCCACAAACTAGTTACATCCAACCCTGCTTAGCATTTTTTTTTTTAAAAAAAAGAACCTCCAAAAGTTGGCTTGGTACTATTATCAAAGCTGAACTCAGATCAGATATAGGAAGATTAATATACAGCTATTTATAAACTATGTTTGTAACTTTTAAGAATTGGACAGTCACTGTAATATCTGCAATAGCCAAGAAAGAAAATGCATTTATTTATAATGTATGAAATATTAGAGCGATTTCTCATTTCTCTGTCTCTTAGGCAAGTAATGGCATGGCATTTCAAGTAATGCATTTTCTTCATTTTTTTCGTTCCATGGGAAATGGAGTGAAAATAGCCCTTTTGACATATACTCACACTTTGCAGACACGCTTCATGTATAGAATTGGTAAAAGAAGCTCCTTTTTCATTATTACTACCAGTAAATCAAGGAGCATCTATCTGACAAAAGAGTGAGGATTCCTCTACTGCCACCACCCAGTATCATTGGACACAATAAAAGCTGCTTCCCTGTACTTGAAAGTGAAGCTGAGAATGGAAATTACTACAGAGGCACCCATGAGGAATGAATCTAACTGATCTCCAGGGATAAGTAACTGAGATTGTAGGGATGCCTTGAAGTCCATTATTGCTGTATTTGCTAAAGCTGACAACAGAAATAAGCCAATTTTCTTAAGGCAGGACCGATTAATTGAGTTATTTATTATTGATTGATTGATTGGATTTATTTAGGTTCTTCTACCCTGCCACTACAGTAGGTTAAATAAAAGGACATTAAGAACTAACCTCAGGCCTCAAATAATTCTTTCGTCTACTTATGTTTTTCAAGATTTTGGGTGGGGCAGGAGTGGGATTCAGCTGGTTTGGACCAGTTTGTGCGAACTGGTAGCTCCGATGATCACCTGGGGAGCGAATTGGTTCCCTCCAATGGTCACATGGGCCCGCCCGCCCCTGTGCTTTACTTACCTATATCCTCTCAGCTGATTCACGCGGCAGAGTGGATTGCCGCGTCTCAGCTGTTTTCCTCTCCAGAAGTAACGTGAAAGGTAAGTTTTGTTAAAACTGTGCATGCATGTGAAGCGCGTCTCAGGCGTGGACATGCGTGGAGTAGATGTGCGCGATGCACGCAATGGCCAAATGGTTGTTAAACCGGCAGGGTCCCATCCCTGGGGTGGAGGCCTGATTGTTTTCTGCCTGATACACAGGAAGGAGTCTAACTGGGCCAGATAGATAGAGGGAAAATATTTTCTTCTTTTTTTACAGTTTTCTTCAGCAGAGATATAAAGTGACAAAAAAATAACACAAAAGTTATTTTTATTTTGAGTTTTCAGGTTTTGACAGGATAGCTAGATTAGTGTTAAGGAACAAAAGTCTCTCATATCCTATGGAAAAGTGAGATGACATATTTGCCCAGCTAGTCAAAGACATCATGACGTTCCAGATTCCAAGAGTCTCATTCCTGAAGAAAGGGCAGAAGACTCCACTGCTCAAATGGACACAATGAACTAAGCACTGTGATGGGATCTATTGACCCACTTGAGTTAAATTAAGAAAGTGTAATTAAGAAAAATGGCATTCTAGAGGGAGGAGAAACATTAAACATTGGAAATGGACCAAGTGGAAAGATTAAAGACAGCAGTGTAGGAATAAGAGATTTCTCAACTAAAAATGAATGGCTAAAGAATGGATTGTTACTACTGCAACCAATCCACACTTCCAGAAGCTCCTGTGGAAAATCCAGAATACAGGAAAAGAGAGGAGTCTATCCTCTAAACTGGATGTTTGGCTGGCCAGTAAAGATGTTTGATTGGCCAGTATGGAGGAAAATCAGTTTATTTATATGTTAAGTTAATTGAACCCTTTGTTAAGGCCTATGAAATGGCTTGAGATGAAATGGACAGCTATGAACTATTTTTAAAAATGATGAAATCCCTACAAGAATTGTTGTCGGAAAGTCCTAGAAAAAATTTCAAGGTTCTGTGGTGAAAGATGTCTGATTCCTTTAAAGCCTTTATTCACAGAATGGACGTGACATATATCTGATGTAAACAGATAGAGCGGATACAATTAGGGAAATCAAAACACTGATGAAACTGAAACAGTTCATGGCTAACTACTCAATCATATTTAAGATCAAGTGTTTCTAATGATACTAAGAAACTTGAAAGACACTAAGATATTACATCAAGACTGGTGGGATTCTGGGATGATTTACTGTGATCGGTCTAATATGGTAGACCCATCCACTAAGACATAACTTGTACATCCTAAACATTCTTGTGAATAATTCCAGCAATAGTTCTAAAAACTTAATAATTTTCTGATTCTTTTCAAGGTAGCATGTACTGCATACATCTATGGTTGAAAAAGACTGCATTGATTTGTGCTGTGTTTAATAATGAAATGGAATACATGGCATTTGTGTGTGTGTGTGTGTGTGCGCGCGCACACGCACGCACAAGTGCGTGCACCAGCATGTGTGTAAATTCATTTTAGTGATTCCTTTGGAGTAACAACTTGCCTCCAGAAGTTGTGAATGCTCCAACACTGGAAGTTTTTAAGAAGATGTTAGATACCCATTTGTCTGAAGTGGTGTAGGGTTTCCTGCCCTAAGCAGGGGGTTGGACTAGAAGACCTCCAAGGTCCCTTCCAACTCTGTTATTCTATATTCTAACTAGCTAGCAATACATGGCATAATATTTGCTTAATTATATCCAGCAAAATGAATATTAGATGCACATCTGCAATATCCAATATCTTAAACAGATATTGGGAGTTGCCAATCATTGGGCTGAGTACTTAAGATGGCAAACTTTATTCCTTCATAAAATAAAATAATCCCAGGTAAGCTTTGGCCTCCATTCAGACTGAATATGTGCATTAGAAAAAAGTATCTAATTTACCTAACAGATATTGATTCGGGAATAAATAGGATAATAAATAAATGATAATTTTGATCTAGCTATGTAGAATCCAAAAGGAAAATCTAGAAAATCAATGCCAGGCTCAGGCTTATGACTGACTTGGTCTCTATTTTGCTTGCCTCCAGGTGCCTTCATCCCCCGCTGCAATGAAGAAGGCTATTACAAAGCAACTCAGTGTCATGGAAGTACTGGCCAGTGCTGGTGTGTGGATAAGTATGGAAATGAGATTGCTGGCTCTAGGAAACAAGGGACAGTAAGCTGTGGTGAGTAACATCAGACTTTCTGCAATAAAATAGGAATAGACTCTGTAATGCTGGCTAAGAAAGTACAACATAACAAAGAAGAAATATACTGTATTAGGACAACCATTTTCACGTTTTGTATTTATTAAACAGATGTGCTCATACCAAAAACATTTCTTTCTAAGCATGAAAGACAGTATAAGATTGGTAAAAGTATCCAGTCTGCTTTTCCTGCCCGCTTAAAAGACAAGAGTTTATACTTAAGTAAAATATTTTGAAGGAGAGATTATTGGGGGTAGGATGTTTTGTATGAGGTTTAAAATAATATGATGCATTCCATACCTAGGTGGGGGAGGAACCCACATACAAATAAGGGATTTTTCAGAGTTGCTTTAGAATTAGGCAATGCTTCAGAAATCATTCAGAAAAGATGCTTTGAAGGAACCACCTCTTTTTCTGGGCTACAGAAAAGCACATTTTTGGAATTGAAACTGAAGCATTGCACAAGCATCGTTGTCACTAAATTTAATAAAAACGGTTGTTACTAACACTGCAACTACACATATCCTTAGCTGCATATTGCAAATGTGACATCTCAAACCAGCAAATCCCACTAAAGGCTCACTGGACCTTGAGTGAAACCCAGAATCCACTGCCCACCATTGCTGGCCATGTCCTCTTCACTCTTCTGCCTCAATCGTTCTCTGTCAAATGAGATGCAAACAACATCAAACAGAAATTCTGTTTGCCAAGTGCTAAGACAGTGATCAGGTGCCCAGGTTCTTTTCAATACAAAGGCAATAAGCACACCAGGGAATGAAAGAATTTCAAACTATATTATTAAACTCAAGCAGACAGATTTAAGAGCATAATATAAAAAGTATACCTATCAAGCAACATAATACCCAAATCTCTCATAAACTGCTGGAACTCCTTAATCACTATAGCAGAAATATCCCAAGGGCAACCAGATTCCACATTACCCAGTGTTAGCTTCTGTGTAGAAACAAGCAACAAGCAACAATAGCAATAGCACTTAGACTTATATACCACTTCACAGTGCTTTTACAGCCCTCCCCAAGCAGTTTACAGAGTCAGCATATTGCCCCCAACAATCTGGGTCCTCATTTTACCCACCTTGGAAGGATGGAAGGCTGAGTCAACCTTGAGCCTGGTAAGATTCGATCTGCCAAAACTGCTGGCAGCCGACAGTCAGCAGACGTTGCCTGCAGTACTGCATTCCAACCACTGTGCCACTGTGGTGCAATAATCAAATGTGGTTGTTTTTTTATCAAAACCTGGCATCATGTCTTCATAGCTCTGCTATGGTCATGAGACTGCGGGATCTGACCTTGGCTGGCTGGCACATGACTCTCAAATGCAAACTGAGAGTCAGCAAGCAAGATATAGTGCACAATGAGCTCTAAACTTCTAGACTTTTCTTGAGGTGGAAGAAAAATCATAATACATTACTAAACTCTCAAAATAACAATGGTGTTCTACATTGCCACTACAAACCCTTCTAGGAGTGCCACCTGGAGGATGGATAGAAGGCAGGCCAAGTGCAGTTTCTACAACTCCATACTCAAGTGAGGAAAATTAAAAGGACACGTTATGGCTTTTGAGAAATGCAGTCCTGAAACTTTTATAAGGCTGTCTTTATTCAGAGGCATTGATTCCTACATGTGGAAAGTCTGAGTCTGGAATTCTTTAAAATCAAAGCATGAGCAGTCACAGAGTTGGAGTTTATTTAATTGTAAAATGACTACAGATAAGTAAAGCTTAGACTTCAAGGACCCTTTTCTATTATTTCTAGCTGCAAATACATTCTTTGCACCCTGTACATTTGCAATGGGAACATTCTGTGTTGCAGAGTCTTCTGGATTTTTTTATTATTATTAAGGCACACTTTCAATTAAGAAAAGTGCAACCAGCCAGGAAGAGTAGACAGGCTGGCGGTCAGAAAGGTTTGTCTGCTATTATTGATCTTTGCGGGGAACATCCACTCAGCTCCCAAGGCAAAATACACGTTTGAAAACCAAATCTGTATACACCATGCAGCCAACTACCAAAGCGATAAACAAACCAGATAATTATTTTAATGGAGAACCACACTTCATTTCTTACTTTTATCTTCTTATTTGATTTGGTAGATAGGATCGTGATTGGAATATTTCTCGTTCCATTCATATTACCTTAATTCTTGAGATGTCAAATTACGATTGACAGTAGTGTTTAATGATGCTTGTGGGAGGTGTTTTGAGGCTTGCAATTTACTGAGACCACCAACTCATTTCAGATACCTTCGAATACTCATCAGATGGTGGTTTCTTTCAGTCACCATTGGCCTGGAATGGATTTGAACCAACTATTTAGAAATGTAAGGTTCTGTCTTCAGCTGTTGCTTCCTCCTGGAAATGCATGATTTGGGGGGGGTCTACCAGGACTGTATGCGCTTATGAGTTCCCATTGTGATATGGTCCATTGTGGAGGGGGGGAATGTCTAAATATAAAACTGACAAGAAGAATGAGTGTAACTTAATGGATGAAACGGTTGACGTGCCAAGGCAGAAAACTGGGCTTAAATTATAGCTATGAATTCTTCCCTTTTTCAGAAGAAGAGCAAGAAACCTCAGGGGATTTTGGTAGTGGTGGATCAGTGTTATTGTTGGATGACCTGGAAGAAGCATACGAAGCAGCAAAAAAGGACAAACAGAAGATACATGTAAGAGCAACTAATGAGGACGATGAAGATGAAGATGATGATAAGGATGATGAAATTGGGTATATATGGTAGTTCCCATAACCCTGAGGACTCATGTTTTGCACAATGTCACAAATCATTTTGTATCTCCACAGAGATAATGGAAACATCAGGCATCACACACGAAGTTCAGTCAATCTGTATGGGCCTCCCAGTATGCACACTGATCTCCTTCCCAATTGGGCTTTCCTTTCACTTTACTGGTAGCCTCACCTCCCCAGGCACACTGGAGATCAGCATGCATAGCTGAATCTGTCACTAAAGTGAACTGGGAAGACCTTTTGCATGTGGTGCACCTTGTACACAGGGGGTAACTTTATACACACATGTGCATTTGGGTTCCTGCGGCCATCATACCGCCAGTAAGGACAACTCTCTCGCCACTTGATTTAATTTTATATGCTCTGTATTAATTTGGAAGACCGTTTTCACTCTCAAATTCTCCTTCTCTTCAGCATAACTGCATGCATTCTTCTCATCTGTTTTTCACTTTTTCCCATAATTAACCTATTCACGCAGCATATCATTTTGAATGAAACAGTGACCACGGAAGGGAGGGACAGGGAGATAGTCCATGGTAAACTTCTTTCACACTATAGCTTCTGAGGTTTTCCTATGGCGGGTCCTTTTCCATTGTGCCGTTTGCTGTCAGCTACCCCACTCTGCTTTCTTTTCAGCAGCTAAGGCAGGCGATCTTTTTGTCTTGCTATGCAGAACCTGTAAGAAAAGATCAAATTGATTTAGCATTCTGGCTTGGCCAAATTATTTCATTTTATCTCTCCTCCTCATTTTGCCTGATGTTGTTTAGCAAAAGGAGAGCCGGATGCCAATAGTACTCAGTTAAAGTTCTCCCCACTGACTATGAGTGTAGAGGACAAGATCTCAGTTGACCTTTCAGCCCATTAATCAATTTCAGTTCAGTTTAAGTTAATGAAAGTGATGCTGACTTTAAAAATAAATTGTTGATTTGCATGCTTACACACGATGCTCACCTTTCGACTTCCAACAGGAGGAACCTCCTTTTCAACACAGAGCAGGAAGTCATGCTTCGCAAAGGCGTTTCTTTGCTTCTTGTTAGACTTTTTGCAGACTTGCAAGTCTCGAATTTGTTTTAATCGAGTTTGCGCTAATGCTATGCAAGCTTCTCTCTGCTTCCGGAATAGCATACCATTGGATTGCTGAAAATGCTTTTTTTTTTTCATTTACTCTAATGATTCCTCATAGGGAAGCACTGAAACTGTCAGAGGCACTAACCATCAAAAGTAATAAGCTGTCTTTCCTTTATTTAAAATTGTTAGTATTTATTTGCTTCATTTTAGAAGAAAAATATCCTTAGGCAGTTGTTTCCATGGTTAATATCATTCCTAGTTAACATCACAACAGAAACTTACACTCATGAACCAGAAAAAGTGTGGAATAGAATTATTCCATAAATGGTCCTGAATGATTCTGTATCCATAGCAGCATCTTATTGTACTCAATTGCCATTCATTGTCGGAAAATAGATGTGCTACTGTAGGCATTATAACAACTGCCAATTTTTATCTTATTAAATGCAAGGAATCAATAAGTCTTTTTAATTCTGCAAAAACTAAGGGCCATCTCTACTTTAGTCTGTCTTGAGCCTCAGTCTTAACAATAAAGACAAATGCAAAAATATTTGTATCCGAATGCAAATTTAAAAAGAGAGAAAAGTGTATATTAAAGATGCTATTCTTTGGTATAAATTTCTAATGCTTTTTCTAAATAAGTACAAAATGGTATCTCCCCATAGATAATTGCTTATTCTACTACAACTTGGCTTATTTATGCCTTTTGTTTCTGGCGTGATGTAGTCTGAGTTGCTTTTAAACAAAAGTTATACAAAAAAGGCCTGAAAATGAATCCTTCAAAATAATAACAAATGCAAGAGTTTAATACTGCAGTTTTCACCTTGTTTAACTCCTCTTAGAGAGAGAAATCCAAATTAATTGGCTGGAAGAAGAGGTGCTTCCCAGACAGAACCTTTTCTGAATCCCCCCCCAAAAAATATTTCTAGTATTTTAAGTACAGTTTGGGTTTTGATATTTGATTCCTAAGATTATTTGATATTTGCTTCCTAAGAAATCAAATTTCTATCTATCATCTACTGCGGAGCCCAATAAAGAAATCCATATAGTAGCTTTGATTTTTTTTTTAAAGCAACACTTTATCTATAGCAACCCAAACTGTGATGTGTTCTGTTACATTTAATATGACATACAATGAAGCCATTGGGCTCTGCCCTAATTGCCATTTGGCCTCTACTTATAGCCAATAATGTCCATTGGAGGTTCGTACAGATCTTCCTAGCAAAGAAATATCAACTGTTACCTGATTTTCTTACCCAGCCCTAACCCTCTTTCAAAAAAAAAAAAAAAAGCCATGAAACTAATTTTGTTTAGAAGTGCTGCAACACAAACGAGTAGCAGTTGATGGCTACATCCAGTAAAAGGTACTGGGTCAAACCTTGGAGCATTGCAAAGCTGTTACATGTTGATATCACCTTCTCACCCCAAGTGCTGTAACATATCACACTTGTAAGGTACTTCCGAAAACCAAACCATGTGATGTTTTTCCCGGACTCGTGCTTAAAGTTCTGTAAAATTAATGAGATTTGCTCCCGAAGACAAGTGATGTTAAGTGCATTGTACAATATGAATTGCACTGGCCACAGTCTTTAGATTTGGCTGCAGAGCTATTAAAGAAAAGTCAAAAGCCAGTTGGAAGCTGTAATATAATGACCACTTTTCTATTCTACTGATTAAAGGTGAGGTTTCTGCTTAATAAAGCTCCTAGAAATCATCTTCCCTTTAGTTGCAATGAAATGCTGTTTGTCGTACACTGGAAAGTAACTTACATTTAGCTTCATTTTCAACACAAACAATAACATGGGAGAAGCTTTTTGAAGGGGTTGCCATATGTGTATGTGCATGTTTGTTTGGTGTCCTCCTGTTGCTGAATATTGAATCAGTGATTTCTCCTACTAGCACTCACCTCTGAAACTCACATTCTACTTAAATCCAACAATAAAATCCCCACTGATTTAAAATGGATGTAGTTGACATGATTACTTTCATAAATAAACAGTCCTAATCCTAAACTTAGAGGGAAAAAATCCAAATTGGGAGATTTGATGGTTTAAATGTAATGTTAACAGTACATTTCATCTGATTATAGACTTGTACAAAAACAGAGTTTGTTTATCTTCTTGTTTCTTCAAAATCTGTAATCCATCTGTTGACCCCACAGTCTTATGGTAATACAGTTTTCATTTGTATGTTGTACCTCTGTGCATTCAAAGTTGCCAACACATGGTGGTGTACAATTTGTTGAAGAGGTGTTTGAAATGTTTTCCCTGAAATATAATATCCTACACTAAACCATGGCAAAAGATGTGAACATTATTAAGGAGAAAGTCATTTCATATATGCTGAGTAGAAATGATGTGTAAGTGATAACCTCTTTAGTTTAAGAACACATATAAAATAAACTCTTAAGGATCTTCCCTGGTCCATCTTCATTTTGTCTATATCTGCAAACTATAATCATTGTCCTGTTTGTGATTTCCTCTCATCTGATTTCATGTTTGTCTAAAGCAGGGGGTGTCCATCCTTGGCAACTTTAAGACTAGTGGACTTCAAGTCTCGTGGAGTGGCTGGCTGAGGAAATCTGGGAGTTGAAGCTCACAAATCTTAAAGTTGTCAAGGTTGGATACCCCTGGTTAGAGAAAACATTTTAAGCTTGGAAAGGGGATAAGATTTCAAGGATGTGTTATAAACCACCATGGATTTATGTAATTTCAGGTGGGAAATTTGCAGGAACAATTACAGCTATAATTATATCAATTTATCAGCAGCATGTAAAAGAAAGACCAGGACTTGGTAGCCCCATGAAAGAAAAGCCAAAGAAACAGAATAGAGCTGTGCCTTTGGAGGAACTGAAAAGTGGAAGCGTAATTTCCCAGTCATTGTCATGAGAAATACTTTGCTTCATTAGAAAAGAGTAAACATAAACTTTGGGGAAAGGGACAAAAGGGCAAAACTACACAGGATAATTTAAACAAGCCTTATAACCTATTATTCCTCTGCAAAACTGTGCAAAACTAGAACAAGTCCAAACACAAAGCCATGGCAGCATCTCTGCGTTTCCTATCAAGCCAGAGAATGCAGCAATTCATTTCTCATTAAACTGCTGAGGGGAATAATAATAATGTAACTACTATTTTGTCTTACCAAGCCAATAATAGGCCTCCTGTCCTAGCTTCTCTTTAAAAAAAAATACTTTATAGCTTTCCATGGATTGAACTGCTACCGAACAAAAGATAACAATGGTGTTTGGCTATGCGTATAACCAGAAACACAAATTGGGTTATTTTGTACTACATTATATTCAATTTTGATACAGTGATATGAACCAGCAGATGGTTCAAAGAGATTATAATCAACAGCAATCTATGTCGAAGACCAAGCCATATTGTGGACTTGTCTCTAAACATGCAGTTTCCATCCCATTGAATCATCTTTTTAGAAGATCTTATATGCTCCCTTTTAATATTCTCATTGTTTCCCATCCATGCTATTGTTGATACTATCAGTTTTTCCTGTAATTACCTATTGGAGTTTCCACTACTACCTCATATATCCCATCCCACCCACCCAGTTACAATTTGATGCCCAGGTACCATCATTTTACCAGAAAGATCCTCATCTGCAAAAGGTGTATCTCTTCCATGTTGCTGCCTATCAGGATTTCTGCATTAGGACTCCTATTTGTGTCTGCCCAAATGATTCTTATATTTTCTGCCTTCTAGCTAGGAAATTCTAACCTCAGAAGATAACCATTTCCTCCAATGTGTATGTGCGTAGGAGGACAGTACTGAAAATCAACTAACTTTAGACATATTTGAAGAGCCAGAATCTTCTATTCTAATGTTTAATAACCTAAATGGTCCTGAACTTGGTTGCACCAGGAGATAGGGCAAAGCGTACCTACAGTATGTGAGCTTGGGAGGAAGCAACTATTGCATGTATGTAAGTGGTATCCATTACTCTAAAGTCTACAGCATCTAAGAACAAGAGGAAGAACAGTTTTAATTACCAGATCTCAGAGATTAGAATGTTGCTTACTTTCATCTGAAGCCTTCTTCTGTTCTCTAGTTCAGTGGCATCACCTGCTGGACCATAACTAAATAAAAGAAGCTCTGACATCACATTGATGTTTTTGGGGAGCTTGCTTCTTAGATAGAAGTGTAGAGAATTGAGGTCTTCCCTATTTCCAACCAACACTTAAAACACAAGGATATTCCAAAGATTTTTTTTTCACTAATCATATTGGATTCTTGATTTGCACTGTGACAAGATTCTCCTTCCAAAAGGTGCAGTTTTAATTGCAAATTTTCCAGGGATTATTATCAGAATAGTTTTAAAAAACGTGATGTAATATAATCTAATATATTATATAGTGGAGAACAGATGCATGTACAGAAACCTTGCCTAAATAGTGGCAATTAAGATTTACAATGAAATGTAAACTATGGCCATAGACAATGCTATATATTGTTGCATGATGTTTATATTCATATAAACTCTTAATCACGTAAGAAAACAAATGTTTTTTACAAATATATATTTAGAACAGCATCTGCATTATTAAGGTTATGGTTGGATTATTATTACCATTTTGGTACTCTAAAGCCAAGAGTATGATTTTTGACCCAAGTTAATTGCCATCTACTGAACTGGTTTCATGAATGGGTTCATAAGCACCCAGAATGGAATTCAGTATAATAATGTAGGCACATGTTAATAAAGATTCTATCTGTTGTTTCATTGTGAACAGAAGCAATATGTAGACGATCTTCATTTTTTAAAAAAACTTGTAATAGCAAAAAATATGTATCTTTAAGTCTGGTGATTTTCTGGCAAAATTAATTGAGTGAGGAATATTTATACAAAGCAAATTTCATAGTCTAATGAAATGATTTTATGAGGTATAAAATATACCATCAACACTGGTTATTAGAATTATTAGTACTCTATTTGTTCATAATTAACCCCTACTTTTTAAACAGTTAACATAAGCTGCATTACAGTCGTGATATAAGAACTCTTACTGTAGCCTTTTGCCCTCTTGTTTGAAACTATGCTTTAAAAAAGGATTTTAGTTCATTAAAATAATAAATAACTGAGTTCTTTAATCCTCTAAAAGGTAGAGCCATCAATATTATACCCTAGAGCGAATTAAGTATTCTATTTCTCCCATTGGGAAACAAAAAGCTTTTAACTTTCCCCCAGCTTCATTTAATTTGTTTCCCTTAAAATATTCCATTTTTCTTCGAATCATTGACCTTCCCAATATTAGAAACTCCCATATATATAAAAAAAGAAACAGGGCAGTCCAGAAATACTCAAACCTATTAAGTCTGTGTAAATGGAGGCATTTTGAAATATGGAAGCTTTTAGAGCTGCTGCCTAATTTTGTTACATTATCTTTACTAAAAGAATCATTATGGTTTCATGTTGTATTTCATATGCTGCTCCCACAAAATAGAGCTTTGGCTCATTGGTTCACAGCCTCCTCTGAAATTCTGCAATAGGTTGCATCCAGGATGAAAAACTTCAGATACCAATATTGATATTCTCACTTAGCAACTGCCTCGTTTAGTGACTGTTTGAATTATGATGAAAAAATTAACCGAGTTTTGGCAGCATGTCTATTATTATAAGATAAACCCAGGAGCAAAACAAAGCACACAGAACACAGAGCCTTAGACAATTAATAGTGGTTTATATACAAATATATACAAACATATGCATGGAGATAAGTCCCTTATCACTCAGCTACGAACACAAGGAGAGAAAAATGAAATACATGATGAGAGGGAGAAATGCCGAGACACTAGGAAGCCTTCATACAGTTCATATATGGCCAAGCATCACATTTTACCAGAAGTCTGTAAAGCAAAATGGAAGTAAGATAATAAACACAGTCACAGTTTTGCTTAGTGACTGAATTGCTTAACATCAAATTGTCACTAAATGAAGACTGCCTTTGGAATGATAGACAAGGATATTTTGACAGTTGCTTTCTTTCCCTGTTACAATAGGATGAGGGATTCCTTGAGGAACAGGAGGAATAAACTAGGAATTGCAGAGGGAAAGGAAAATTGCAAATTCTCCTCAGGATAACTCTTGAGGGTAAGAGAAAATGCTGAAGGGAAGCTGGTATTGCCAGCATGACACAAAATTCAGTATGAAGACATGTAAGAGATGAGCCTCTGCATGATGAAATTTGTCACACAAAACCTCATGAGCTTCTTAAGTAAGCCTTTGCAGGAGCAAACTGCTCGTCTTTGTTGAACTATCTGTTTTATATTTATTCTTATAGTTTATATTTCCCACCCAGGACTCATCTGTAGAATAATACATGTAACTGCTTTCTTTGGTTTCAGTTTTGTTACAGAGATTTGAATGCTAATGGTTGCATATTCTTTAAGCAGCAAATGATGTGGGGCACATTCCAACAATAAGAAATAACTCACACCTTGTTAGCACATGGCAAAGTTAAGTGTCTGGTGATTTTTTTCTTTTTTCCTCTTACAAGTAATAGGCTTACCTTAGCTTGGTGATAGATAATGAATCCTGGATTCTCACTGCCATCAAAGCATTTGAAATCTCACCCTTTTTTCTTTCTTAAGTTTTTTTTTTTTGCTTTCCCAGCTTTCCTTTCTTTCTGTCATCCAGTTTGCTTTAACCGCACAGAACGTCTGCATCATAAGCATCTAAGAGCCCTTTCTACATGCATGGTACTTGGTCTTCTTATACTTTTCTCAATGCTGCTGACATCTGTTACTGCTTAATGTGTAGCGTTGTAAGGAGAGGTCCGAATATTAAGTGTTTCAGTTTCATGTCCCTACTGTAGACGGAATGTACAAATACCATGGTTAGAGTAATATAGTCAATTTTGAATGCTTTTTCCCTATGAAAACTTAAAAGGAATGTGAATATTTTGCTGATTTCTTCAGTTAATTGTAAATGCTGAATTGTAGTCCTAAGTAGTTGCATTTTTGTCTGTCTTAATAAATTTTGATTTGTCCGCGACGCCTTACTGTCTGACTTTATATTGGTAAAAAAATAACCTAGCAACAAATCTGTCCTTTTTTTGAAAATAGTATAATATACACAAAAGGAGATGGTTTGTAGCAGAGAAGCAGATTAAAATCAGCATGAACAATCCTAAACTCCAGAGATGGGAAATGGCCCAGGATTACTTTATATTTCTCTTGTCATGGAAAGTCATATATGTAGCTGGTTCTACTGCTGGCAAAGGAGGAACAAGATACTTAGCAAATGAATTTTATGAGTAATACTGACTTCACTAAGACTGCTATATAGTTATGTTACAGTCTAGACTCTTTGAGGATAAAATGGTAAATGTTTAATGAAACGGCCTATCTAATTTGTCTTTCTTGATGAGGTTTGCAGACTCAGAGTGGCTAATTCCTTTTGTACCAGTGCATATGACCAAATCAGCAAGCTGTCAAATTGGCTGACTGAACATTTATGGTGTTTATGAATTTGTTCTGTGAACCCTTCTTTTCAACCAACAGTCATGACGATGCCATGAGCCATCTCTCTCTTAATTTGCATAAATCTAGAAAAAATAGTTGGATATGGAAAAAGTCCCAATTCTTATGGAACATGCAGACTGCAACAGATGTCATTTGTAACTCAAAACATCTGAACATCTCGCCAAACTGTGGAATACTGTGTAAACAAGAAGGCAGCCTATATTTAAATGAATGGTCAGTTTCCTAAGGGGCATTTTATTTTATTTAATTACTTATGACATTTATATAGCTGCCCAACTTACAAACAGCTCTGTGCAGCTCTCAATCAAAATCAATGAATGAAATAACATAAAACCACGTTAAAACTATTAAAACCAAAGACATAAAAACAAAAGTGGTGCCAAGTCAAGCTTTCAATGTACAGTCCACTCATATTATCCCAGTGCTTGGGGAGATTGTGGGGAGCCAGGTCTCCAGTGCTTCAGCTAGGAGAGTCCCTATTATTTTTATTGCCACATTCCCAAAGAAAGGAAGAAATACAGCAGCATAAAAAGAAAGTTAGTGGTCATACATACAGAGTCCCAATGGGAGTGGGCGGCATACAAATTGTAATAAATCTTAAACCTTCTACCCTTCCTTCTCTCTCTCTTTCTCTCCCTGTTTCTGCCAGATGCAGAATGCCTGGTTGCTAGTATGTGACAAAGGGGCTTTTCTTTCAAGCAAACTAAGAGCAAGTATCCCTTTACCTCCACCCTCTCTTCGGGAGGCCAGGAGATCATTCTGAAGAAGAGAAAAGAAAATCAATATAAAAAGGGAAGGGCCATAACAATAGGTTTTGACTAAAACTAATTATTAAAATGCAGAGAGCCATTCACATTTCTCAATACTTCTATATTCTTGCAAAACAATCTTGTGTCCTCATCTCTCTTTACCTCTCTGTGTGTTGCCTTTTGTTATCTCACCCATCTCTTTTTCAAGAGCTCATTCTACACAACCATGACTTTCTTAGATTTCCCTTTCCTCTTGACTCCTTCATTCTTCCTATGTATATGGTGTACACACTTTGATTCTTTTTCATTTCACCTATGTGACAAAACTACTTCAACATTCTTACTGGGATACAGTATATGAGATAAGATTTTTCTCTTATTACTTATACTGTACAGACATGGCATATTTATTTATTTTTAAAGCTACAAGTATTTACTAAAAATAAACCTAGATGATATAATTAAGCACCTACTGAGACCCAGGGGCCAAAATTAACTAGAAAATATTATTCCACCATAGTATATGTTGAATCAACAATACAAAGCAATACAATTAGGAGCCAAGGAGATGGCTTTGGTGTCTTCATTGGTGAGGAGTAGGAAATTTCAGGATTCTTCCCTCAATGATTTTACAGGGTGGGCTGACTCTGGATAGTTTTGTAGGTATCTGGACACCACCTCCCTTGAACTGAACCAAGAAGCAAACCACTAGCAAAAGTAATAACTCAATAGGTGCAACTCTGCTGAAACTTTTATTTCCAATTAGCAGAAGGATCACTCCATTTTCAACTAATTGAAGCTTCCAAATCATCTTCCAGGACAGTTTTGTGTATAGACTTACATTACAGTAGTCTATACACAAGATTAGTGGGCATTAGTGTTGCCAGGCATAACGAACCAAAAGAACCCCTTGTAATTAACCAAACAGTAGGAGATGAGAAATGGCATCCCTGGCCCCAGTATCTAAGAGGAGCTGAGAATCCCAGAAATTCCCAAATTATAAACTGGCTTCAGAGAATGAAACCCTATTCAGCAGCAACATTAGAACTGGGCTCAAGACAGACCAGTCACCAATAAATAGCAATTTCATCTTGCAAGAATTTCATCCAAGCTTGTTTTGACCCATCTAGATCGTTATCACCTCCTGACTTCCATCCATCCTGTAGTGGCACTGTATAGCCAGGTATTGTTACTATATTAGTAATATCCCACCCCAAGCCACCTGATGACTTTCCCCAGAGGCTTCATGTAGAAGTTAAAATACACGTGAAAGAGGACCAAGCTCTCTGGATTCTTATATTGGAATAGTCATGGTTACATTCACTTTCCCTTCCACAATAACTGAAAATGCCTACTTAGGAAGGAATGAAACAATTATAATATCGTGTTCTCTTGCTGGCAAGCAAGAAAGTTTTCACAGCTTTTTAGTATAAAATCAAGATTCAGGAGCACACCTCCCTCTCTCCAGAAGCCAGCAAAATTCATTTAATCAAGTGACCCAATGGCATTTCTCTCTCATCTCCAGGTCTACCTGTGGCAAGTCTACTGAAGCCACTTGCTACAGGATTCTCTACAGTTGGAATTTGATTTCTTTCTCCAAAAGAAAGAAGCCTAAAACAAAAGGCTGGATTTTGTCCAATAGTGATCTAAAATGGCTAGATCAGGGTGTCAAACTCACTGTCAGCCTCTGTTTCGCTATTTGCTTTCAGCTGCCATTGAAACAGGGAGGGGGGGCTGGTATTTGGGAAGGGAAGTTTAAGTACAGGAGAGATTGTAAAAGGGAGTTTTGTTCTCACCATCTACTGCGCATGCTGGAGATAGTATTTGGTGTGGTCAAAGCCAACCGTCCTGCATACCAACCTGATGATGGTCCTTGAAGATGGAACTCAGATGACACCTAAGGGATTTGCAGATTGGATTCTGGGATGGGGTTACCAGGGGGAGTGGGTTTGGTCACATATTGATATGTATGATTTCATGCGCTTTTGCCTCAGATCTTGCTTTGCTTAGCTGCTATCTTTTCATAATCAGTAAAAGTACTCTTCTGCAAAATGGAGTGGTTTCTTTCTTGGTTGCTGAGGGAGGCCGGCTTGACATTCACATTGTCACGGCGGCATCACATGATGTATCGGGACTTTTTCCCCCTTCGCTAAACCAGGCAGGGACACATGATGCATTGTGGGCCATGAGTTTGACACCCCTGGATTAGATCAAAATAGGGGCTTCTTCAAAAGGAAAACCACCACTTCCTTCAATATGAGCTGCGTCATCCCCTCCATTCATTAATATCTCTTTATTCCAGCCACATTTGCCCTTTCTGTATGCAGAAGTAAGTCATGGGTGCAGTAGTGGGTTGCAGGCAGTACGCCCTGGTACGGGCATACCAGAGCCAGCCTGGAGCACCAGATACGGTATGGTGCTCCGCAGGGCCCACCTGTCCACCTGAACTCCTTACCTGTGTTTGAAAGCTTCTGCGCTAGTGCGCATGCACATGGCGCGTACAGCACCTGTTCAACGCTCCAGGGAGCAGCTGGAGCATTGCAGAGCATCACTAAGATACATGCGTATGTGCACGCACTGTGCATGTCCATGAGGACGCTGACGGCCCCGTTCCAACTGGTTTGAAACCCACCACCGCATGAATGGCACAGATAAGCGTACAAATGAGCCATCTCATGCTACAAATCTAAAACAATGGTATTTTTCCTACCTTTAACAAAAAGTTATGCTAATAGACCTGATTTGCTGTTGCCAGGGTTATTAGTTTTGATCTTTTGAAGTTTTATTATGCTTGCAAGTTTTAGCTAACCTGTGACTAAAAGGTAATGTACCTTTTAGTCACAGGTTTCAATTAATCCAAGCAAAATGTACACCTGGTCCTCACATACAGATATTTCAACCTGTATACTTTCTAAAATTATATAAAGGGTAAGAGCTCTGTGGAATCAATACAAGCCATCTATAGGATAAACTTAGCGGACAACCACATACGTTTTTCATGGGGGGGAAAACAATTTTACTGAGCAAATATTATGCTGTTATGATGTTATACCAAGTAAGATCTCATTTTGTCTTCCGTTGTGCCTGATTGATTAATCTAAAATAAGTTCTCTTCAACAAATTGTATTTCAGACTAGTCAAAAGCTGTTATTTCACTATTGGGCACTTTTTATTCAGCAAGTAACATAAAGGATTGATTGGATTTCAATAGGCGCAATAATTAAAAAAAATATCATACAAGCCACCAAAGGTTAAATCAAGCATTTCACTTACACCTCACAGTTAAGGAAAGCCCTGTTGCTCATATTCTCCCCATTTTCCCCATTTTTTAAAATGGAATTTCCCTAAAGCAGAGCCATGTCATTACTTAACACAGTCACACTGATTATTTACAGCTTGTCACTTTGTAATTTGAATTTATTGTTTGTGGGTTTTACTTACAAAAGCTCATTATTCTCCCATTTTTTTCTTTTTCTTCTCCCACTAAGTTCTTTTCCATTTGTTTCAATTACATCTCCACGTTGTCTGTTTATCAATTATATCACCAGGACATATTCTTGGTGAGGATAATTTGCGTCTAATGCTGGGTTTTAAAAGAGATTTAAAATGGCTTATTGTCAGTCTTAGTATGCAGTTGAAAGCAAAACAAATATATGGGATTTATTGCCGATGTGCATCATATTGATTTTGCATTGAATTGGTTCACTGAATAACAATAGCAATAGCACTTAGACTTACATACTGCTTCATAACTGCTTTACAGCCCTCTCTAAGAAGTTTAAAAAACTATCAGCATTTTCCCCCCAACAATCTGGGTCCTCATTTTACTGACCTCAGAAGGGGGTTAAAAGCTGAGTCAACCTTGAGCCAGCCAGGATCGAACTCCAGGCAGTGGATAAAGTTAGCCTGCAATACTGCATACTAACCACTGCACCACCACAGCTCCTGCTCCTGAATTGTAGAATAGGAAAAAGTTGTAGATAACATTTAGTCCCTCTCACATATATATGATCCTGATTAATTAGAGCCATTTATCTTGAACTTGCAGCCAGGACTCAGAATGGGGACTTCTATGGATACCTTGGAAAAAAAAAAGATCTATGTCCTTCTAGTTTGGGGTCCATGGTGCTCTCTGACTTGACTCACACCAATATTGACAGTACAAGACACTAGTATATAAAATGAGAGCAAACCCCTTTCCCTACTAGCACTGATAATATAACCTAATTTGGAAATGAAATGTCTGCAAGAAAACAACCAAGCTCAGAGAGCAAAAAGGATTCAACCTTAAGCTACAAATATTCTTTTCTATTGATCCTTCTAGTTTTTCTGGTCTTCTCAGTGTTTTCCAGTGTTCTCCATCATTATATATATTTTAATTACATGGTAGGTTTAGTTCGGCGAGCACTTTTTGTAATGACTTTGCATTGTATCTCCCACTTGAGTTTTATCCAGAAGTTTTATCCAGAACAATAATTCCACAACAAGACCATTGATGTATGGTAGTCAGAAAACTACTGTTTTCTTTGACCAAAAGGCTCTGTTTGCTAAGTATAAATCTGAAAATATGATATTCTTTTTGTATTTCATTGCTCTTGGAAAAAGGCTACCCAGCTTTATTCAAACTAACAGCTCACCAAAGCTTTATGGGACAAGAAGGTCTTCTAAATTTAGAATCTTGTTAACTTGGGCAAAACTAAGACATAATATGATCTACAGGTTAATTATTATACATAACAAAAGACATTTAAGAGAGAGATGTTACTTATAAACAAAAGGACTGAGAAATTATCCTTGAACTAGCATAGAGTCCACATAGACACTTTCTTATGCCAAAGCTCTTGATTGCCTGACTTTGCTTGCAATAATGGCAAGATTTATATCAGAAACTGTCCCTTCCTCCTATCATGGAGTAAAGAGCCACTGCAAGACCTAGTAGCCTGCAAAGGTCAGGATGAAATGTACTGAATCTTGGACAGCTATTGCCACACATCTCAGATGATATAATGCACTTGCAGTCTGGCTTTGGGAATTATTGCAATGATTTGTTTGACATGGTTCTTTTCTTCGATATTCACCTAAGAGTTCTGCACCCTTTACAATGGATCTGGAGCCTTTATGAAGTGCAACACTAGGGGGGAAATCATCAAAATAACTGTTGTACATAACATCAAAGAAACTATTTGTTCAGCTTTACGTACAGCTCAGGTACTCCTATCCAAATTTGATGGCTTTCCAATTCAGAATGAAAAAGTAACCATTGAGATACCAAGAGAGAGAGAGAAAGACTTCAAAGGATTATGAAGCACAATGTGTGTCATTAAAGCTTGTTTCAAGTCTCTCTCTTCATCTTGAAGGTTCTCCTCCAGGTATTGTTGAAGAATGCTTCATATCCTCTCTGTATGTAAGCTTCTTATGTTTCTGAAGAGTCTATACCAGTACAGAGCTGCTTAGCTATTTAGAGAGAAATTGTGATAGGAGATGTTTCTAAAGTGAGAAATAAATCCATTGTTATTTACTTTTGACTATCTGGAAAGAGTGGAAAAATACAAGGGAAATAGAGAAATATCTTTTCTTTTCCGTATATATTATTAGCAGAACCAAGTGCGGCCTCTCAAACTGAGTGGTTGCTGTTAAAATTAAAGGATTGAAATGCTGGATAGAGATGTGGCATTTTCTCATTCATTCTCCTGAATAAGTGGAGGTATCTAGTCAGTTCTGTCTGTCTCCTCTATAAGATGCATGGATTTCAGCTCCCAGAATTGTTAGCTGAGAAATTCTGGAAGTTGAAATCCACACATCTTAAACTTGCCAAGTTTCAAAAATACAGCTGTAAACCAGTTGTTTAATAAAACTTTTTTTATTTATAAAAAGGTTTTTTTATTTTTATTCTCTTATATAAAGTTATAGGTGTACATTCACATAGTTATTGTTCGTATTTATCTTTATCACTTTTACATGTTTGTTTTTCCATATAAGAAGTTAAAATATACATCCTGGTTTTTTTTCTTACCATCCCATACACCTGCTTTTATTATCACGACCCTATTTTTTCTTTTCTTTTCACCCTCCCTCCCTTCTCTACTTTCTTCCTTCCTCTTCTCCTTTCCTTTTCCTACTTCCCTTACCTCTCCCCTACTCCTCTCTTCCTCTTACCTCCCCTCCTACCCTCTCTCCTTCTCTTTCTATCCCATCACTCCTTCCTCTCCTTTCCTCTTTCTTCCTTCTCTCCCCTTTCCTTTCTTGTTAAAACTTAACAAGCTTAACTTTAATAAATTGAACAAGGTGTAAGTAAACTGGAAATATAGACTCAAACCATAGCAATTCAAGAAAAGGAGATCTACTTATATTTCAAGTTCCCAATTATTTCTAGTTTCAAATTCACTGCAACAGCTCAGTTCTGAGGCCTTGTAAAGATACAACAAAGTGGTTTCCTTTCCACCTTGAGGTGAGGTTGAAATGGCCATTTACAATACAATAGCAGAGTTGGAAGGGACCTTGGAGGTCTTCTAGTCCAACCTCCTGCCTAGGCAGGAAACCCTATACCATTTCAGACAGATGGCTATCCAACATCTTCTTAAAGACTCCCAGTGTTGGGCCATTCACAACTTCTGGAGGCAAGCTGTTCCACTGATTAACTGTTCTAACTGTCAGGAAATTTCTCCTCAGTTCTAAGTTGCTTCTTTCCTTGATTTGTTTCCACCCATTGCTTCTTGTTCTACCCTCAGGTGCCTTGGAGAATAGTTTGACTCCCTCTTCTTTGTTGCAACCCCTGAGATATTGGAACACTGCTATCATGTCTCCCCTATTCCTTCTTTTCATTATACTAGACATACCCAGTTCCTGCAACCATTCTTCATATGGAATTTGAAACAGAAATGAAGATATTTCTGTTTTCCCTTTTCTTTTGTTATGCTTCATGTGACAAATAAACATTGGAGGAAGTCTTTCATGAAACATCTTGGGTAAGGAAGGTCATCACAATTACAAGTGCAATTGCAAGGAAGGAAAAGGGGCAGTGCAGGGAAGGAAAAGGGCCTGTGGGGGTCATGCAGAAAAGCAAGGGGAGAAAATATTAGGTTGCCGTACATTTGGTGGGTACTGTTTACACTGGAGCAGGGTTCAGCAACCTTAAACACTCAAAGAGCCACAAAGGTCCAAACCAGAAGCCCTCCGTTCAATTCTGGAGCTGACTGGAAGTCCGGTTCCCCTACCAGAGTCTCCTCCTAGCGCGGCTTCCTTTTTTCTCTACTGACCAGAAGTCCAGTTCCCCCACTATAGAGTCTCCTCCTATCTACCTGTCCTAACCAAAAGCATTATCAATTGTGGAGTCAACCGGCAACAAGGAGCTGCAGTAGAGGGATTAAAGAGCCACATGCAGCTTCAGAGACACAGATTTGCTGATCGCTACACTGGAGAATGGAGAAAGAGCCCCTTTTAGACTTCAATCCTACCTCTTTTTCAGGGAGTGAATCCCATAGATCTGCAGGAGTTCTGAGGAGTTCTGCTCCTTATTACATAAAATGATTGTTACCAAATTCAGATAACACTCCATCCTGAATAGTGTAAATCTTATGCTAGACAGAGATTCCTCATTTAGTGAAAAGAATTAGGACTGCCAACCCAATATAGTTCTAGGTCCAGTTGGGCTTACTCCTAAGAAAGAATGCATACAGATTTTCAATACAACAAACTTTTATTGTGTGAGGCAACTTTATCAACCTAGCCCAATATTTCAGGCTAGTCTAGAAATCAAAATACTTGTCAAGGTGAGGATGCTCTTTTAAGCATCAGAATGGGTACTGGAGCTAACTCAGACCTTGGGAATTATAAAATTTTGCAAGGTTTGGAAATCTTCCCTCTTTGGGTCAATGCTGAAATTTAACAAGAATTATCAATCTCACAAGGTGTTGTCATTTTTAATTGTTAAACACAGGCTTTGTTTGTGGTTTCTACAGTTGCTTGTTTAGAGCCTTATAAGAGTTTCCTTTGCCAGCTTTGGACATTTTGGGATTTTACAAAATGGCTGACAAAGTAGGTGTGAGCAGGCACAAAACCACCATTTATTACCTCTTTTAGGGCCAGGAATACTTTTTATAACTCCATTTTATGGCAGGTGTGATCTCAACAGACACAGATGACACTCTAGCAAGGAGGCCAGGAGTGGAGGGAGAAATGCTTGGAGGCACGCTCATAAACAAAATTGATCAAAGGGCCAGAAGTTTGCTTTGCAATATACCAGCTTGCAATATACCAGCTTGTAATTTTAAATAAATAAATAAGGTCAGAATAAAAACTAAATTGTTGTTAGAGGGCTTCAAGAGTCAATGGCCATTTTGACTGGCCACAGTTTCATGATTAAAATATTATTCTTGCCTGGAGTGAAAAATCCTGTCTTTTGATAATTGCAACTACTAGAGCATCCGTCAGTTACTAATCTGTCAGATTAATAAATATCAGTAAATGATACATGGATATATTTTCTCCAGGAGATCTGTTCACAATGGCATCCACATTGATACTCTGAATCCATCCACCTTACTGCTGATCATCCTTTTCTCTTTTCTTCCATCCTTCCCTGCATTACAGCCTTTTCCAGAGAGTTCGGTCTTTGCAGAGTGTCCCTGAAGTAGAACAATGTGAGCCTTGTCATTTGTGCCTTGAGTGAGAACTCTGGGTGGATTTGTTTGATGATCCATTTGTTTGTTTTCTTTGCTAGCGATAGTATTCTCAGGAGTCTTCTCCAATTCCAAAGTTCCAAAGTGTCAATACTTTTGAAATTGTCGAATGTATACAATACTGTGTGTACATTTACATTTAAACTGATATACCTATTTAGATTTATGTAGTTCTTTGTTTCATTTGTAATTACTATAAGCATTATTTGATTCATAAAGTTATTGTATAATTTTGATGTACAGCACAATATTACTTTAACCACAACATATCACGATTTGACAGACTGTTAGCAATATCATAAAACCCCTGAAACTTGCTAGGTTGTGACTCAGAAAATGAAAACAACTAGACTCCTGAGAAAATATTCTCATTTCATTCTTATTATTAAGCCAATTAATAAGTAAAGTAGGCAGAACAGTATTAGTATAGTGTGACCTCAATATTAATAGACATGATAATATAAAGATGAAAAAAGAAAGAAAATGTCATGGAAAATTATCTTATAGTTAGATTAATTCCAAAATAAATTTGACAATGCCCTTTTAAAAAATATATATTTCAAATGCTGACAAAGAACAGTATCACCAATATACTGGTGCTTGGGTTCTTGGGAAATGGGAATATCTTTAGAATTAAAGAAGAACTACTCAACTACTGTCCAGAGAAGGTAGATGATAGTTCATAGATAGGTGATAGGTGATAGGTGATAGGTGATAGGTGATAGGTGATAGGTGATAGAAGAGAGAGAGAGGTGTAGATGAGAAAGAGAGAGAGGTGTAGATGACAGAGTGTGTGTGTGTGTGTGTGTGTGTGTGTGTGTGTGAGAGAGAGAGAGAGAGAGAGAGAGAGAGATGTGTAGATGAGACAGAGGGGGTGTAGATATGAGAGAGAGATGATAGATGAGAGAGAGAGAGAGACATAGAGGAGAGAGAGAGGAGAGAGAGAGATAATAGATATATGATAGATAGACAAACACAAATATATAACATAGTAGAGGAGAACCTCCGAATACCACAAGTAAATCACTGTTATACCATTGTATGAACTTATCGATATAAAAGAAAGCTTCTGCTAATAACATTTCCCCTGTGAATTAAGGGTGATATTTTGAGCACTCTGCAAATATGTTGCTCCTGTCCTAACTGAGTGAAACTCCCTGAAAGCTCTTCCATTCTCTTTTCCACATTTCCCCTTTGGTACATTATTTCTCTGATGTAGAGGAAGATTTGTATTCTGCCTGTAACTCTTTCCATGTAGCCAGCATACATATTACTTTTCTTCTGGGGGAACTGTTAGATGTCAAGTCAGCTGTGATCAAGGACTCCAATTCGTTCCACATTTCACACATGTGGATGGTTGCTTGGCTGCATGAATGCATTGCTGAACAATTTGAGCCAGAACTTGACAAGAGGTCTTCCAGGCAGGTGCACAGTTTCTCTGCCATGTGAGTTCCCCAATGAGGTCCTAGCTTTCCTCTGAAAAAAGCTCTTTCCATCCTTTAGCCATTGAAAAGCTTCCTTTGCTTTTCCCACTTTCCAACCAAGAAACAAACTTTAATAAACTTAACAAACTGTCATTAGGAATGAGCAATACAACTTGTCTTCCCTTCATAAACAGACTTTGTTGATCGGCTCGCAAAATAAATCAATGTAGTAACTAGGACAGGGAAGGGGGAAAGCATCCCCATGGTTGCACCTGGCCAGCATCGTTTCCTGCCCCTCTTCAATCAGTCAAGACCTATTTAAGGGCTTTACCCCTACATAAGAGAAGGAACCAAAGATTCCTTTGAGGTTCTTCCCCAATGCAGCCCACATAAAAGATGGGCATTTGTAGGGTTTCTTTAGAAAACTTCCTCTTTTCAGGCAAAATAGCCATGAAGAACAATAGATAAGACTTGTTCTACCTGGGTAATAGATGGTAATCCCAAACTATTTCATTCTAGCATTTCTTCCTTTTTCCCCCTTCCTTAGAACTTCCTCTCTTCTGTTCCACTGGTAGAAACTTTTAACAACAATGCTGATGATTTAGCAAAGGGGATAACAGTATCATCAGGCACCAGAAACTAATTTTTTTTTTAAAAGGTTAGATTGCAACCAAAATGCTTCTTTGTAAAGTTAGGATTATCTTGGCATATTTATATATTTATTTATTTTTAAAAACACACATACACGGAGGAAAGGAGAGGGGGAGAGTCAGAGAAACAGAGAGAGAATGCGTTTCAATACTATTTTCAGTTAGGAAAACGTTTATATAATTATATAGCAATGAATATAATTGGCAAGTTCTTTTTATAATTGTAAAAAATAGAAAAAAACCAATCTTTGCTTTAGCATCTCTAGATGTGACTAGAAAGCTTTTCACTGTATTTCTCCCATTTGGATTCTCTGATCGGTGATAACATTAGTCATAATCAGCCAGATTCAGAATTCAAAATCAGAATAAATAAGGTTTTAATGCTCTCTTTCCCTTTGTATAACAGACAGCTTTATAGAGTTCTGGAAAACCCAGAAAATTGTTCACTGGTTGTGATCATTTATGACTCTTACAATTTTCAGTTTTGGACTGAAATAACAGCTTTTGTTCAATGAGTCTGCTTTAGCTCTACCATTTTTTCTTCCCACCAACCAACATGCCAATTAAATTTAAGAAGAAATTAACAAGTTTTTAAGTTTGTTTCAGCAAGCTGGTAAATTCACAAGAAATTTATCAGCTTGCAATTGCCTAAATCTGCTTGTTTGACTGACAAGTTGATTCTAACTGAAATTCATCTGATTGATGAATAATCCTGTCATTGCCTTGCACACAGGAACGCCAGATAATATACTTTTAAAAATATTCTGGAATGAAACAGTATGCATCCATTTCCATCGTGTCAAGGAAATTAGGTGGACATATTCCTGAAGTCACTAGGACTAAGATCCAGTATAAATAATAGGAATTTAAGAAGGACACTGACAACCATTGTGCAATATGGAAGAGTGAGTTACTAGTTACTAGTCATGTTGTCAGAGTTCCAAGTAACATGCCCACAGCACACAATACTCATAGGCAGGTAGAGTCCTCAAAGAATAGTTTTATTGGATATGTCATATTGACACAGGTTGGTGAAAACCAAACCAACTCTAAACTTTCCCACAGTTTTCACTTAATTAAAAGTAAAAGTTTTTCACTTTCTCAAAACAATTAGTCACATGGCCCAATCAGGATACAGTCCAGTTACTAGTTGACCTAAGTCCCCTCCTTCCAAGCCCTTGCTGAAATGTCCTTGGATCTCAAGAGAAAGTATTTTGTTTTGGCTACAAACCCCAGCTATCTCTATCCCCTCCTCCCTATCCCTTAGTTCCAGTCGTGGCAGCCCTGAAGCCTCAAAATGGCCTTAGTCAGGTCACTCCATGGTTGACACATGTACTCTTTACCTAGTGATAGGAGTCTAGCCATTTACTAGCTGCCAGAGAGACATTGCACTGTTGAATTCTTAGATTGATTTGTGACCTATGACTTGTGAGCTGCCAGGGGTGGCTTTTTCCTTTTATGAAGTCTTTGACACCCCCACCCCCACATCAAGAGTTTATGTACAGCTTCTCTCCTCAATGAAAAACAAATCTGAAGAAGTCTCGTACCATCTTTTCCAGTAAACAAATAAATAAATAAAACAATCAGCTTTTGTAAGCTGCATTTGAAGTGGGCTAAAACTCATGAAAGTGTATAGATGAGGTGCAGGGAGCTGTAGGTCATGAATGTTATGCCTTTTGATTTTTGCTGATTTAGGCTTCCATGGCTCTTCTCTCCCATCTCCCGTGTGAGATCACTTGTGCCAATACGCTTTCTCTGCAAGTCCACACTTTGAGCCCTTAATTAGTTTCTCCCTGGTGTGAATTCTCTGGTGCCTAATTAGGTCTGAAGAGTGACAGAAGTGTTTTCCACACACCAAGCATTTAATAGGTTCTCTACTGTGATAGTTATTTGGTAGGAAACCAAGTCCTTCCAGCATCTGAATTTTTTCTAAAATGTGGGACACTGGAAATGGTTTTCCCTATGTGTAAATTTATCATGGTTTGCATGGCAATTGAAATTCCATCTCTGCTCTGAACATTTTAATACTATCCTTCATGTGGTGAATTCTTTGATGTACTCTTATACAGGTCTTCTCTTCTTAGTGCTTTCCTCACTACAGTTGTGACCTTCACTCTCAGCCAATTGAATAAATTAGTTAACAAACTAAACATGTTGTCCAGTAGAGACCACATTTCTTACTTTACAGGAGAGAAAAGGTTCTGTCTTTAGGCCGTGCCAATCAGAAGCCTGAAGGAAAGGGGTCTTTTTCATGGTAACAGGGAACAATTGTGGACTTAAATTTCCAAAACTTCTTTTTTTCAGGTGGGATATAAGTACCTGGAAAGTCAGAAGGTTTTCACGTTGGATTCCAAGCAAAGGTTCAAGGAGACTGGCAAAAGTGCAGAAGGCCATTGTGGTCAATGGAATAACCACAGTTCCAATCTTAAGCTATTTAGATACCTGTCTGTTTGGTGTTTGAACTATACCCTATAGAAATCCACTTGTATTTCATTATCGTTAGCTCACAAAGAAAAGTGTATATGTGTGTGTTTTTTTATACACAGGAATACAATATATAAAAATGCATTGAGTCCAACTCCCTGCTCAGGCAGGAAGTCCTATACAAATGGTTATCCAACCTCTTCTTAAAACCTTCCAGTGTTGGAGCATTCACAACCTCTAGAGGCAAGTTGTTCCACTGATTAATTGCTCTAGCTGTCAGGAAATTTCTTCTTATGTTTTAGGTTGCTTCTTTCCTTCATTAGTTTCCATCCATCACTTCTTGTCTTGCCTTCAGATGCTTTGGAGAATCGGTTGACTTCCTCTTCTTTATGGCAACCTCTGGGATATTGGAACACTGTTATCATGTCATCCCAGTCCTTCTTTTTATCAAACTAGGCATAAATGATTTCTGTGCTGTGTGCAGATTTTGTTCTCTAAACAAACTCACCATTCGATGGAGGTTAATTCCAGACTCAGAGCACTTAATCGGTTTCTCTTAGGTATGAATGTGTTGATGGTAATTGAGTTCTGTCCCCCAAATGAAACCCTTTTCACATTCCACATTTAAATGGCTCCCCCCATGTGATAATTTAGGCTTATTTATAAGATAAATATTTGTTATACACCAGGAACTTTTTCTACTTTGTGATTTCTGAATAGACCCCATTATTAGAAACGCATCATTCATCACTCCTCATAATATCTCTTTCTGTTTGAATTCTATGCCTGCCTTTTTCTTAAATATTAGTCCTTTCCAATCGTGTTCCACTTGATTTTCCTTCATTCTCACTCACTAAGACCTTTTAGAGAGAGTGAAAAATACTTCCATCCCTGCCAGAATGAAATAAAAAACCACTTTCATGAAAAGTCTTCTGTTGATTAACATTGAATGGTATATAGACTAGACTAGCCTAGATAGGATATTATGGAAATAAGACTTTGGAATCTACTTCAGCGACCTATTTCAAATTTTGCACAGAAATGGGACTGTTAACTGATTTGCCCAAATTGCTGAAGTTTTGAATTGGGGTAGAAAAAGTGGCATTTGTTCAGAAAATCTAAAGGAGAGATATGTTTGCACTGTGCAGGGAGCTGCATTTGTATTGAAGTCAATCTAGGATACTAACAGAGAGAGGTTAAGCACACCAAAAGTGATATTCACTTATGAACATAATTACAGCTTCTCTTTAGACCTCTTACCT